>NW_010554464.1:0-12879 GCF_000687285.1 Phaethon lepturus | reverse complement strand
GCCAAGAAGGCCAACAGCGTCCCGGCTTGTATTAGAAGCAGTGTGGCAAGTAGGGAAGTGATTGTGCCCCTGTACTCGGCACTGGTGAGGCCGCACTTTGAATCCTGTGTTCAGTTTTGGGTGCCCCTCACTACAAGAAGGATGCTGAGGTGCTGGAGCATGTCCAGAGAAGGGCAACGAAGCTGGTGAGGGGTCTGGAGCACAAGTCTTATGAGGAGCAGCTGAGGGAACTGGGGTTGTTCAGTCAAGAGAAGAGGAGGGTGAGGGGAGACATCACTCTCTACAGCTACCTGAAAGGGGGTTGTGGTGAGGTGGGTGTTGGTCTCTTCTCCCAAGTAACTAGCGATAGAATGAGAAGGAAATGGCCTCAAGTTGCACCAGGGGAGGTTTAGATTGGGTATTAGGAAAAATTTCTTCACCGAGAGAGTATTCAAGCATTGGAACAGGCTGCCAAGGAGGTGATGGAGTCACCATGACTGGAGGTGTTCAAAAAATGTGTAGACATGGCACTTTGGGACATGGTTTAGGGGGCATGGTGGTGTTGTGTTGATGGTTGGACTAGATGATCTTAAAGGTCTTTTCCAACCGTAATGATGCTATAATTCTATGATCCTTTTCTCACTATGACACTCTTTGCATTTTGGCCAACTGTTGCTTTCCTGTGGTTACCATACATTGCCAGAGTGTGCCTCTTCTACTGTAACTTTTACTTTTTTTTTTCTTTCTTTTTACCACAGCCAAAGTTTCAATCATTTCATTGACATCCAAAAATTTGGGTAAAATTCGGTATACTTTTAGGGTCTTGCAGTGGGCTTGTACTAGCTAGGGCCTTGCAGAGCCATGCCCTAGCTGTTCTTATTTCTGCCTCCCTATTTCAAGCACAAACTACTTCTAAACTTGCCAAGACATTTAAAAGACCTTTTTTGCTAAGAAAGAGCTTTTGCTTGTTCAATACAGGTTGACTCTTCTATCACATTTTTAAGTGGAACCGTATTCTGAAAATGCAAGTTTTCCTCCCTTGTGTAGTTTTAAGAAGGCTATTGGGAGGACATAGAACCATTTAAGATGACTTACGTTATCTTTCACTTTGTCCAGGCAACATGAGTCCCTAGTGCATTTCTAGATGGCTTTCCGGGACATTGAATTCAGTTTACCTTCTAGTTTGCCATTACAGGGCAGGAAGGACATAACAGTCTCCTCTGTTTTGCAGCCTATTTGCAGTCACTGTAAGACAATGCTGTGGTTGTGTCCAAGATGCTTAAGCCCAGAGAAGGTAGTCTTGAGTGTTTTTCTTGCCTTCAGAAGGCTTGTCCAGTTTTGATTAGGTTGAATGTTCAAGCCATCCCTAGAGAGCACTTAAAGTTTGTTTTTCTTTCTCCATTCCTCTTGGTTTTTTCTGTTTGTTATGAACAAAGCTGTGTCCATTAATGTAAAACTGAGAGACACTGATTGCGGAATTGAAATAATTCCTGTTGATTTTATTTTTTTCTGTCTGTCTTTTTTCCTTTCTTTTTCTCTCTCTTTTTTTTTTTAAAGTGAAAGTATTGTACTTAAGCCTGGTCTTGATACCATAGCTCAGGAGTAGATAGTGTAGTCTTATTAAGTACTGGAAACAGTTGTGTTGTCTGTAGCTTTGTTAACCAAATGTAATTAAAGATTTTTTCCATTTTGTAGTCTAGGTATTATCATTATCAGGAATAACAAATATACAGAACACCTTTGTATCTCATTGTGATAAGATGCAATTGCTTCCTGTTTACCAAGTGACCAAAAAAAAAAAAAAAAAAAGAGCAGCCTAAATGTTTTATGCTTCTTGGATGAAGCAATAAGTCTTGTGAGGTGCAAAATCATTTATAAATCTATTTGCATAGGCTAGCTGTATTTTTCACATGTTCTGGCCTTCTTTGTCACATGTTCTGTTCTTTTATATGTGTGTATATCATATTTTTAGTTTTGTTTGAATCCGTGCCTGATGCTTCAGAACTAACCATCCCACAGGGTACTTTGTAAGACTCTTGGAGGCTGTTCCTTCAGAGTGGCGGAGGCAATGTTTGTTTGCTGCTGTTCTCATGCTTTTTCTTTATAATGTTTCAGCTAATCCACCATATACCATGTGCTTTAGAGTGAAATTCTACCCACATGAACCCTTGAAGATTAAAGAAGAGCTCACCAGGTATGTTTTTGTTTGTTTGTCTGTGCATTTAATGTATGTCGTTAACAAGTTCAAAATAAGACAGTTGCTGGGACAGAGTTATTTTCTTCATAGTAGCTAGTATGGGACTATGTAGTGTAGGGTTCTCACTATATGTGCTAAAATACTAGAGTAGACAGACATTTGCACTACTGATAGCTTTTTTATTTATTATGATATCTATGGGTATTTGAAGGCAGTTTAAGAGGACTTTTCTCTAACGTATAGAGAAGTAATGATGCTATTGAAAAGCTTAGAGGAAGAGAGGCAATGGTCAAATGACTGGGCAAGGATTATCCTGACTCTTCCCTTGCGTGGAACTTGTACTTGCTTGAGTACATTCCTTTTGTGTCTCAATTTTTATTTTTTTTGTGTGAAGTAAGCTGTGAAGTTTAATTCAGTAATGGACCTAACTTTCACCAGGAACATAGCAGAAATAACCTCACTGAACTTTCTCTTGTGTGTGTCTTTAGGACCACAAACAAGGTAGTATTTTTAAAGTACTCATAGACCTTTAGCAAACTGATGTAGAGGTGCAATACATTTATATTTTTAAAGTACAGCCGCTCTGGAGGTTAAGAAGTCTTGCTGCTTACATTGGAATTTTACAGCCTTTGCTGTGAAAACACAGCTGTACAACAGGTGTTACAGTCAGATTTAACAAATGGGAGTTTTGTCCTTACTAGCCATCGTGAATATTCTGTTGCTTCGGGTGTTTTTCAGAAAATATACTTGGGGGAAAAATTATAGGAAAATGACAGCTCTCTTGACCTCTGCAGCAGCTGTGCATCACTGTGTGTACACCTTACTGTGTTGTTAGTCAGCATGTCACCCGCTGACTAATAGTTGCATGTGGCAGAAGTGTGGAGCGCCGGAGCGCTTGTTGCCTTGAGTTCTTCACTGATGCTTTCCCCAAGCCCTTCAGATTCTTATGCTCACAAGTCACTTCATGAATGGGAGTGGTCCCGTTACCCCTGGTCTCATACTGAAAGTTTCAGGAAGAGCTTGCATTCTGCTGAATGGTAAGTTTACAGTTTGTATAGAGCAGCTGGAACATGCAGTTCATATTATAGCTGTTCATCTTGGGTGAAATACTGAAACTGTTTAGCTGAGTGAACAGGTTGTAAACCAGGAAGTCTGGGGATTTTCATTGTTAGTATATATCCTTGGATGAACATTTTACTTTTTATAAGCCACAGTATAAACTCCATGTAGACCTTTCTTATTCAAGAACCTTAATTAATTTTTTTTTTCTTTTAACTACTTGGATACCCTCCCAGGAGAATTTCTATCGAAATGCAAAGCAGTGACAATTAGCTCACTGAAGTGTATTGTGCTGTCAGTATGTTTTAGGTTTTGCTGGAACTTTTCAAATTAATTTTTAAAGTCAAACTGCTGTATGAAAAATGTTTTGTGGTCTTTTGTTAAAACTAATACTATTAGGACCTTAAAAAGTAGAAATAATTTATCTTTTCATATGTCGACGTTGTGCACATCACACTTTTCTGTATCTGATCAGCTTTATAGATTCCCAGTGTTGCTATTTGGGAAGCCGTGCTTTGTCTCTGCCCAGGTCTCTTACACCATAATAAAGTATAGGAAATGCTCCTGACATGAGCAAGTGAAGCGTAGTCATGCAACTCACCTCTGAGAATTTGTTTCATCATCTAAAGCAGAGGGTGAGATTCAAGGTGACACTGATGTCCGTGTCAATTGGCTTAGGCTAAATTTTTTTCTTGAATTGCAATGATTGGTGAAGCTCAAGAAGAAAAAGGTCCATTTGTATTTGACAAATTAGTCAAGGTCCATTAGTATTTGACAGAGGGCAGTCATGAAAGCTTGATAGCTAGATGGCTTTTTGGTAGTGGTTTTTTTTTTTTTTTTAGCTCTGCTCTGTTCACTGGACAATGACATTTGTAGCAGTGTGTGCTTAAGATGATTTGAAAATAAATTAATAATATTGTTACCCTTTGACTTAAAAGCCATCCATACTTCATAACTGTATATACAGTCAGCTGAGTCAGTAATAGAGCTTTGCATTTCTGCTACTCTTTGTGCCTATGCATGTCACAGAGCTGCTCTCTTGCTTCTTCAGCTGGCTAGAAATCTGATGGGTGTCTGTAGTCCCCATTTAGATAATGAAATTAAGATACAGTCAGACTCATCATGTCACATTGTCATACAACTCTTTGGTTCAGAATATTAATTAACCCTGTCTAAATCTCCCGTGGATTATTGTTGATGCAGTCTTTGTAAAAACTTTACAGTAATAAATCTTTAATGAAGTACTTTAGAGACATCAAAGAGACATACAGATGTTAAAAAAACCTGTTTTTCCTGCTTTTCCATGGCAATGTCTGATGTAAAAAAAATCATCTATTCAGTACACGAAGCTGTGTGTGTATGAGGTGAATTGTTTGATTTCTGTGAAAATAGTATAACATGGATAGAAATATTTTTCAGGATTTAGACATCACTTGCAGGAAGAAAACTGAGTATTTCTAAACTCAGATTATGCTGCTTTATTTCTGTCCTACTTTTGGTAGGCTGGGCTGGACTGTAATCTATGAGTTAGTCTGTGGTTTTACAGGTGGAACTATTTTCAGGAAATTAAGATGGAGGATGACCTAGCTGAAGTTATCCCTCTGTCTATGATATTTTAGGGAAAAAAACCCGTAAGAGCCTGGATGTGTGCACACTGTATGTTCAGGGGCCAGGAGTGCCTTGGGCAAAGGATCAAGCCATGCACTTGCCTGTCACTGCACTTCGTTCCACTGCTAAGGACGCCAGTGAATATCATCAGTCACGTCGTACCATTCCAGCCGCTTACTTTCATCTTCCCTCGTTTTAATTAATGACTGCTTCTATAGCTATGCTTTTGAAACAAAATCAGTGCCTGCCTCTGGATGCTAAGGCACTTTGAGATGTTATTGCTAAATAAGGAATTCTGTGGGCTTGGGACAAAATTTCTACCTCTCACTGCAGAAGGAAGTTCTGTGTGGCCCTTGATCACTGTTTTCACTAGAGTCAGCTGGTGTTAGGATTGCAATTCACAAGTTAACTTCAATGCCCTATGGGGGTTGTCACCTTGAGCTCTCTTGTTTCTGTATTAAGAGACTATGTGAAACCTGACTTGCCAACGAAGTCCAAATCTTAATTAATGCACTTCAGTGCTTAACCTTCTTAAGTCATCTCTTTAGCTTGTGTCAACGTGGATTTAGAAAATCTGTCCTTGTTTTTGGAAATACTGCTTCCTCATCAGGGCGGTGAGGCCATGCGTGTTTGACACGTTTGAGAAGGACTAAAGACACACTTCTTAATAGTTAAACTAATCAGGCAGTTTTTCCAATGCCTTTTAAAAAATTGTGATGAGAAAATTGCAAGGTTTTAACTTACTTGTCTCAAATAATTTGGCCTCTGAATTTATTTCAGGTGCACTGAAGGCTCAGCAGATTGCAACAGAAACAGTGAATATGGATTTCTGAATAGTTTGTGTAATCTTTAATCAGAGAGAGGTGCTCAGCCTTAGTAGAAGAGTGATGTTCCTCTATGCTGTGGCCAACTCGGAGGGTTTGGCTTTTCACGTGTAGCATGTGGAAGATGCTAGGCTCTTCTGAAGGGTGCATCTGTGTCGTTCTAAATCTGATTGTCTAGCACTTATAGGTGACATGAAGTCAGAACAAATACTTCAATTTCAGAAAACAGCATTTAACTGGCTTCACTGAGCATCTCTAATGAGACTAATAACTACTAGTTTTTAATTAGACAATAACAACATGACAAGCAGGTCCTCCCATCTCCCTTGCTCCCTGCCATGCATACCTGTAAAACATAACTTCATTTTCTTTTCTTATTAAATCAGTGTCAGCTCTGCAGCCTGGCAGACACTACATGGGATTGGGGTAGAGGCCTTGAGTACATACATTTTCAGTATTACTGCTAATTTCCTTTTCTCCTAATTTTCTTTTTTTTTTTTATCTTTGTGTTTTTATCTGTTTTATCCAGTTGTTTTTCCAGAGAGCATTACAGGCTTGATGTGAGAGGGATTTTTCTTTAGCTGTGTGCACATAACCACATGCAGAAAAAAGGATATTCCAGAGTTCACTATGATGGTCAAGATTATTCTGCTAGCATGACATGATATAAATGGCAAAGATATAAAATTGCCACGAGGGAAGTTTTAACTACACAGTCATTCAGTTTGCAGTACACACAGCATCCCACAACACTGGAAAGCCAGATATTTTTGCTCTGTGCCTCTCTTCCCTACTCTTTGATCACACGACAGAGCCCTAGGAGGGTCCACAGCTGGGAAATCCTGAGATGCTGCATGTGAACAGAATGGGAACAGTCAAGGGAGTGTGAACAGATAGATCCAAAGACCAGTCATGCTTGGACACAGATTTTTACTATGTTACTTATTTTTAGTTCTTGTTTAGGTAATAAATAAACCAGTGTTTATTCTTTCTTATGTAATAAAGCAGCCTAAGGCCTCATGCCTTCTTATCTGCAAATCCCTACGTTATACTGTGCATGTATAATTAAAATAAAATTAAAAAGTCTTGCGAGGTCCTACAGGAGTGATCTAAAATGCTACAGATAATACTGTATCAGCAGTAATCCATGATTATTTTAGAAAAAACAGACCTAGAAAAGGGCATGTGTAAGTAGCTGGCAGAATTAACCAAAGATGGATTATTTCAACTAGCTTCCATGATGCCCTGTTTCCCTAATCCGTATTTCCTAATCCAAGAACCAGTTCTTCAATCACTAGTCTGTCATAAAACAGTGTAATGAGTACTTGATACAAGAAAAGCAGATAAAAAATGTTTAACTGCAAGTCATATGAAATGACAAAGATGTGCGGTATGTAAACATGCCAAATTGAAGAACCCTGCGTGAGCTAGCATGGGCAAGGAAGAACAATACAGCTGCATGCATGCAGTACTTGACGAGTCCTGTCCTAAGCAGCTGTACTTGATATTGCCTTGTGCTGGAAGAGCCTTTTCCCTCCAGAACTGGGAGGCCAGTTGAGGCTTTTAGTGCTCCAGCTGGTTGTTAATGCTTGAATATCAAACCATTCATTTGCAAGTTGAGAACTCTTGCAGTATGTTCATCTTTCCAATGGTGAGCCAATATGAGGTGAACCTGTGCTGCTGAATGCCATTCCAGGTATGATTTAAGAATACCTCAGCCTTTCTGCGTACCCTTCCCTGCTTTTCTTGAGATGTGCAGTGGTAGCTATGTTTCGATGCCTCTACAAGTCCACTTGTCTGTTTTGGCTTTCTCAAGGCCATGCTGGCAGTTGTCAAGTGAGTTTTAATAGTATTGGACTCACAATCAGATTGAAGAGCATAGGTCTTAAAAATGAATGAGGGTCATTAGTAAGAGCACTTGGTGCTGGCAGGCTTGTAGATAGCATTCAGGGCACAGAAAAAAATTACCCAGGACAGTCCTGGATTTTTTGGTGGAGCTTGTACCTGTGGGAGAAAGAGACCTTACACATTCAGAGGTCCTCTTGTGGTCCTCTGAGAAGGCGGCAGGAGGGCTGAGAAGATGCAGTTCAGTTGTGGAAGCTTGCAGAGGAGAATCTTCTCCTTTGCTGTGGTAGGCCTTTTATGTGCCTAGTATCCAAAACAAAGCTTGTCCTGTACTACTCCTTTGTCCTCTTTATTCATCAGTGAAATGAACTCTTGTGTAGTAATAAAGCTTTTTTTTCCCCTGTGTAGCCAGTGCTGTCAAGTAGCAGGCTGGTGTGGTAATTTTTCACACTTTTCCCTTTTCCCAAGGCAAGACCATACACTGTAATGCAGGCACTGGCCAGCTCCGAAACCAGGAGGACAAGTCCACATATTGCTAGATCCAAGTGGAAGTCATCATCCTGACCACAGAAATGAGAGATTTGAAGTACTGGAAAGCTGTTATTCAAGTGACCTTCCCACCCCAGCGCAGAAAATGGACTATTTCTTTCTGAGGGAACAGTTTTGGTGGTTTGTTTGTTTTTTTAATACTGTGGATCCGGAGTGTCTCTGATGATTTTGATGATCTAGGAGGGACATACGTTTAGGATGTAGTTATGGGGTGCTGCTACTTTCATTGTGTTTGAATCCTTAGCATTAGTACTTCTTTACAGAAAGCATAGAGCAAGGAGGGTGGTTCTTCCTACAGGTGACTGTTAACACAAAACACAGTCATACAGTTTCCCAAATAAGTTAACAGGGAAGTTCCTACTACTTTTGGTGTTAGATATTTTAAAAGAAAAAGCCTTTTCTTTTTTCCTGTGTTTGAATGAAGATTATGTTTTGAAGTGCTAATGGCTATGCCCCTAGTTCCTAATTCCTCTGCTAGAATTTGGTTTATGACTGATTAGGTGGATTGAAAGGCCAACTGCTGTACTAACGTCACTGTGGCATGCTTATTGCCATACGTAACTGTTTTACAAATGCTATGATGGGTTTAAGCCACACTAGTGTGCACAAAACTTTCATATTGTTACAGAAAAACAAGACGACAAATAGATGATCTCCTCCTCACCTGAATTCAGGAGAAGTTTTCTTGAGTTATTATATAAGGATTTTTAACAGTTACATTCCTGCCTGTTCATTTTAGTATTCTTTTCTGGATCTGTTGCTTATGAGTTTGTCTAATCATTCTTTTTTGGACTTAGTAATACTGTTTTTCTTCACAACCTCCTGAGGCAGTTAGTTCACTACTTGCTGTGTAAGGTACTTTCTTTCATCTGCCTTAATCAAAGAAAAAAACTTCAGAAAAAAGATGTTCTTTTTGTTGTTGTGTTGCATACTAGTATGTAGTAGGTAGTGTTTAGATTAGATTCATAGACTTTGGCCGAAAACTGCTGCTCCTGCAGTGTACTTGATGATATCTACTGTAGAAGACAGAATATGAAGTTACTGTCCAGAATAATATACATAAAGAACTCACATATTCTGCTAGGAGAGGAGGGCACCCAGTCCAGAAGTATTGTAAACACGTGCATTTACCCTCTGGTACTCCACACCTGAGTATGCACGGTAGCCTGGGAAAGAGCAGTGCAGTCAAAGTTAGAAACCACACTGAGATAACAAATTTTGAAATACTGCTGGATCTCTTGATGTGACTGTGTCTGTCAGCTGGAAAGTCTGTCAGCAAGACAACACTGCCAGAGATGCTTGTTACTGGAATAAAATGAGTGAAGTGACTTGAACACAAGAAAAAAACACTCTGTGGACAAACCATAGAGCTTGGCTGTGGGAAAGCTTTCTTGCCTCATCAACATCTTAAAATAGATAAATAAATTGACTGTTAAGCAGTTAGCAGCATGGTCTCTGCAGGTCCTGAAGCCTTCTTGAAAACAAGAATAGATATTGCTGACCCTTCTGCAGTTGTGGGAGGGACTTGGCTGGAGTTGAGTCATCTGTGTTGCAAACAGATAATAGATGGAAATGAAGTTATTCCAATGATAGACATTTATGAGTGTATGCACTGAAGCATACATTTTTACTATCTTGCTGGTTAGTCTGAGTACTTTAGGGCTGTAAATCAGGCTATAAAGTTGTGCCAGGGCTTAGAAAAAACAGCTGTGGTGGAAGGACACGAGAAGCAGTAAAATTAGATTTGATTTTGCAAGTTATTTCTGTAAGTGTAGGCAATTTTAAATAAATTAAGAAAACAAATATAAGCCTTACTGAATTCAGGAGTCAGCTACACATTCGTAGGTCTTTGCTGATCTGGGACATAAGTTACTTCATCAGGATTATAAGAAGTGTCTGAGGTTGAGCTAACCTTTGCAAAGCTTGCAACATTGGCTTTTAGACCAAAGTGCATATATGTCCTTCATTTGAAAGAACTCCTTAAGTTAGTCTTGTTCCAGACTGCCCTTCTTGCTGTGAAGATGAACGGTATCCCATGCAGCTTGTTGTATGGGTGGTCTCTGAAGAACGCATTCAGACTCTCTGATTCTGCTCTGCATGGGTATTCCCTGGCCCTCCTTATAAGTGCAAGTCTTCCCTTGTGTCCCAGCCAACAACTTCTCCAGTCTCCACGGTGAACTGTGCTCTGTGCCTCTTTTTCCCTCTTGACTGCTGCCTTCTGTCTTGGAGATGTTTCTTTCATTTTCTTTTTTTTTTCTTTTTTTTTCCAAACTTTTTTTTCCACTTTTTTTGCAAAAGTGCAATTTTGAACCATTTGAATAAGGACGCCTTAGTGACGGAAAAAATAAACTTCAGTATTTTTATTTAAGAAATTACTAGTGTAGTAGAAAGGTACCTGAACACTTCAAAAGACAGTGCGCCGCTCCCCAAACACCCAATAAAACAACAAACTCCCTTTCATGTAAGGGAGGAAAACCAGATTTTTCTCCTCACACTAGTAAGTGCCGGGGTTTATATACTGAGAAGCAAAGACAGATGAATAACATCTATGGCCCACGTTTGTGACAGAAGCTAGCCTACATGATGGCTTGTGTTCAGCTCTGTCATCCCAGGAAAGAAATTTGCTGAGAGGCACAAATGTTCTTTTCCCTAAAATTACATCTTATCTGCTGTTTTGTCTATATACCCTCTGCTTACTCTTCCGTTAACATAGCTCTCAGCAAAAATTGAATGTGTATTCGTGTTTTCCCAATTGTTACAGAAAGGAAATATTTTCTGGTATGTTAGGGAGACAAGGCAACAAAAAATGTGTTATACTGAAGTTACGGAAAAATTATAATGGAAATTTTCTGCAATTTTTTAATTCTTTTTTTTTATTTTATTCTGAACAACTTGCAGAGCCAGTGATTTAGCTGGAAGGAATGGATAACAATACATGTTTATTAGCTTCATGTAATTGACAAAAATCCATATATTGACAATTTGGCTTGAAAGAGGGTTTTTTTAAATTGTAATGACTCTAACTTTGGGGGGATTTTTTTGGACAAATTTTGGTACTTTCATATTGCAAACAAGCTTAAGCAAGAAACTAGTATAAAACCTGTATTTATTCCTGGCTGATTTCTTTCTGGCGAAAACAAAACCAGACATTTCTTGTTTAAGATTAGCTCTGATAAGTGAGACTATTATGGATGCAGAAATTTAATAATGACATTGAGGATCTTTGATCCTGGTCAGCAACAGAGTATTTGCTTGGAAATGCCACAAATATGCACACTTCCACCCCAACTCTCATGTTTATTTGCAATAGAATTTTAGGGGAATGCACAGAAATGAGTTTTTGCCATCATTCTGAGGGGTTTCTGCCGATGCTGCTGTTGTCTTTGATCCTAAGTGACTGTGTAGTATTCTTAGTGACCCATCACAAACTGTTGTATTTATGACTGTCCCCTTGTATTAAAAAAAACCTGGGTTTGAATTCTACTGAATTCATGTATGTGCATTTTCAGGTTTATTTTCATAAAATAACAATATACTGGGCGGGGAGGAGACTCCCTACCATCTCATTTCAGGAATCTAACTTGTGATTCATTGCACAGCATTTGAGAGAGAGAGAGAGGCTTCCTGACTCCTGAACAGGTGCTCTAAGTCAATTTTTGAAGATTTTCCGTTCTCCCTGGGCTGTGAAGACACTGCCTTGTAATAGATGGTCAAGGTGCCCAGCATTGGTGCCTCATGCTGTTACATGGGAAAGAATTTCCTGCAAAACTATTTTTTCTTCTTGCAAATATCAAAATATTCATAAAAATGTGACTGTTCGTAGCGTTTGCTTCCGTCCGTACAGCTGGAGAGTCGGACCTGGCACGGTCCTGAGACTTCAGGTTCTTAGTTCTCACCTCAGCCACGTGCCTGCAAATGTAGGTCAGTAGCAGCGGGTTAAATACGCTTTTCCAAAGCCTGTTTACTTTCATATCTCATTATAGTGATTTTCAGACTCAGAAACCACAGTGTGCAGTGTTGCTGGAGATCCGTTGACTTTACAGGTCGGCTAACAAGCCGTGCCGTGAGATCTTGGGGTGTCCCTTCGTAGGTGGCTTTTTTGGGCGCTTCTTGAAAGGTGAGCTCAATTTGGCCTCAAGCTAAGGGTCACTCTGGAGAACCAGAACCCGGTTTTTCACTCTGGAAAGACTTACCGAAAGTTTTAGGGTGGGGACACTTACTTGCCCATGCCAGTTACATACGGTAACTGCACCAGTGTGGGGAGCCTTTTCCCGCAGGCTGTCGTTGCAGACTAAGGTTTTTTTGCTGCGCCCACTGCGCCTTCCGTTCACCCCGATGCAGTTCTCCTCTGGGAACCGCCTGTGCTGTAGCAGTACCAAATTACGGGCCTGAGTTAGTGAGCTGCTGCCGGACACTCGCTGCAGGGAGAAAAAGGGGTTAGGCAATAAAAGAAAGGCCTTGAAGTGCAGAGCTCCTGTAGAAACTTGTGGCATTGCAGTGCAGTGAAGGGATGCGTTCGCGGTGGGAACATGTTGCTTTTTGCTGTGACGACTGACTCGTATTTATGTAGCATTTAGTCGCAATCCAAGGAAGGGAGGGAAACTTCTCTTGTCCTTCAGGTAGTACCTCCAGTCCTGCTCAAATCTAGAACTCGCTGCGAGCTTCAGATAAGTCCCTTGGTGCCGGAGCTCATGGTACACGCAGAACCAAGGAATTTGGGCAAAGTATGCCTGACGTCAGCGTTACTCGTAAAGCGCATTTCCACCGGCTACGCTGTAGCCCAGGGTTGGCGAGGGCGGGCAGCATCAAGGCGTGTCC
>NW_010554463.1:0-1526 GCF_000687285.1 Phaethon lepturus | reverse complement strand
TCCCCTCAGCCTCCTCTGCTCCAGACTGAAGCAGGGCAGCCCTCGGCAGGGTTGGACCCGCTGCAGAGCAGCCCATACCTCCGTGAGGAGATATCCCGGTGGGTTTTGAAGCTCACTTTAAGGGGAGATGGATACTGAAGTGAAAAAAAAAAACAAACAGAAGGACAAAAAAAAAAAAAAAAAAAAAAAAGTTAAATTAAAGCAGCGTCTCTTGCTCCTTTAGGCACAGGAGAATGGTTGGGAAAGGGTCAAGCCTACGTGTGAGAGCTTACGTCCCTCTGCAATTCGGCGGGTCCGCAGAGCTCCTCTGTGGACGCACAGCCCGTCCTGAGGAACGGGAGAAGGCGTCTCCCAAATGTGCTGCCCATGTGTTCCGCTCTTTCCCATTGAATTTTAGACTTAGCCCAAGCACCCTGTCCCCATTTAGCCGGATCGCTCAGCCCTAAAATCCCTCTTAGCATGAAACGCCCCTGGGTTCGCAGCAGAATGCAATTTAAAGAACAAATCCCATTTGCCTCCAGTTTGCGCTGGGCCGGCCGCTGCCGGGGGCCGGGGTGACCTCGGTGCTGCTGGGTGCTTTTTTTTGGTCACCGGTTTGATCACAGCAGACGGCAGGGACACGTGTCGGGGGAGAATAACCTCTTCACCCAGCTCGGAGAGGTTCGGCGGGACAAAGGCGGCGGGAGAGCCGGAGCCAGGAAAATGTGGCTAAAAGCATATTTGCTCGGAGAGGCTGTCAGGGAGAGACAAAGGCAGGAAGCAGATAAACGCAGGGAACGAGGCTAATTGCTGGGATTAGTCACCCCGGAGCGTTCGGGTGCTGCAGGGGTCAGGGCTGGAGGCCCGAGGAGGTCAGGCGAGGAGAGAGGAGCTGGAGAGAGTTTTTGGGGAGAGCTTTGGATTTGTTAGAGCTGTGGGAAGGGCTGTTGGGGCATGGAGCAAGGGGTAACCAGGGCCGAGACCCCACCCCTGAGGCGGCTCCCAGGGCATGCCATGGGGTCGCAGCTCCCCCAGGACCCCAGCTGGGGTGGGCAGGTCCCAAGGACACTTAATTCACACAGCAAAAAAAGCCTAATTCTGCAGAGGACTCTTGACTCAGGGTATAAACACCCAGGGAAGTGTCGCAAAGCTGCATCCGCTCAGCCTGGTGTGTGTCCGGGGCCAGAGCCTTGGGATGGGGATGGGGCAGGACCGGATCTGCTGCGGGGGGTGATGGGGAGAGACAATCTGTCCCTGCTGGGTTTTGTGCTGCAGGGAAAAACACCAGAAGCCCCTGGGAATACAGGGCACAGCCCCACTGATGGGCTGATTTTATCTTTGCTCCGAGCAGGCTCCCTCCCTGGGTGCTCCCGGCCCCGGCACGTATGGAGGACAAACCCATCCGGGCTGCTCGCCCTGGCAGATGGATCCCCTCTGCCAGGGAGTCTGCGGAGCCCGGACCAAATAAGGAACTCGTGCCTAATCTTGGGGGAACGGTGCGCAGGAGTCGGCCAGCGTCGGGCGCGCTCGCGAGCTCCCTGCGAGCT
>NW_010554462.1:751-958 GCF_000687285.1 Phaethon lepturus | reverse complement strand
CCCGCACTGGCTGGGCCTTTGCAGTGGAGAAATGTAAAAGACGAAGCCTGGTGGGAGCAGCCTTCCAGGGCACTGTTCGGCCAGCTCGGTCCTCCCGGGCAAGCAGCACTGCTGGAGGTGTCTCCCAGGGTCCTGTTGGAGGGGAGAGGTGCTGAGCCAGATGCCTCACTGGCGGGCAGCAGGGCCACCTGGCCCCGGTCCCGGTGC
>NW_010554462.1:392-682 GCF_000687285.1 Phaethon lepturus | reverse complement strand
CCTCAGTGCCGCTGCCTTGTGTGCCACAGCCGAGCCCAGGGGCAGTGGTGCCGGGACGAGAGCCTGCCCAGGCCATACCCTGCTCATGGGGGTCCTGGGTGCCGGGGATGTGAGCAGCTGGTGGCACCTTCCCTCCACGTACCGCTCTCCGGCTTTGCTTTTGTTGGCTGCTGCTCCATGGGTGCAGCAGGTTGGGGCAGCTTCACGTGCAGGGGATGGTGGGAGCAGCACCCAGCCCCGCTGGGTCACAACCCGCAGCCAACATTGGGCACATGTGACGGACGCGTAAA
>NW_010554462.1:0-203 GCF_000687285.1 Phaethon lepturus | reverse complement strand
AGAACCAACGTATGGTCCCCCGCCCCCCTCGAAAGCCACGTGGGGCCAACACGGGTTTAACTATCTGCCAAGTGATGTGGGAGATGCACAGATTTGTTATTTGGGCCATCAAAATAATGGCAACATTTTGGCAGCAACAGGCAGCCTAGGCAAGGCAGGGAACGAGCCCGAGGTTGCTCCTTGCACCCAGGGCCAGCTCGGGG
>NW_010554461.1:0-273 GCF_000687285.1 Phaethon lepturus | reverse complement strand
GGGACCACGAGGCTGGACCCAGACCCTGCTCCCAGCGCTGCAGCTCTGCAAAGCCACCCCCATCTTGGGGTGCTCTGCTTAGCAGCCCCGTGCTCCCCATCACCACCCCCCCGCTGAGCAATCCCTTCCCCGGGACACCCCGCCAGAGCTGGCGCTGCCCCCACCCCCAGCATGCAATGAGTTCCCCAAAGGTCTTGTTGCTCCCTGGGGGGGTGAGCCCCAGCCCTCGCCCAGCCCCACAGCACCCTTGCTGCTGCCAGCACGGTTGCTGCT
>NW_010554460.1:0-2314 GCF_000687285.1 Phaethon lepturus | reverse complement strand
TGCCTCCAGATCTCTTGGGGGGGGGCACGGGGGAGGGAGAGCAAACCCCAGATTGCCCCTTACCCTTCCCAGCCACTGACTTTGCACGGCTGCCAGCACCGGGAAATGCGTTTGGCTGGGGAAGCCTTTGCCCCATCCCACCGTAATTACAGGCTGCCTGTGGGGCTCTGGGGCCTCATGGAATAACTCCCTGCTCTCTCAGGGTCTGCGGGTTATTATGGGGTGGACTCAACCCTCCCAGCACCCAGACCCAGGAACGTCCCTGCAGCCTGTTCCACAGCTCCCAGCCCCACGACATGGCTCTGGGTACCCAATGGTCTCAGCGTGTGTGCTCTCATCCTCCTCCCTGTGAACCCAAGATGCCGGATTTCTTAAATCTCCATCTCCGGGCTCCGGTGCCTCTCCCCTTGCAGCGTGGCTGGTGCTCTGGGCTGTGCTGGGAGAGGATGTCTCAGCACAAAGAGGGTCAGAGCTTATTACAACCACTGTAAAATGTGTTTGAAAAGGTTAAGTGCTTAATTTGGAGCAGAGCTGGAAACTATGAAGTGTTTCCTCATCCCGTCGCTCCCTTGCCTGTCCTGGACATATGCTTTACACTGCTAACATCTCCATGTCTAACGGAGGCTGGTTACGAGCACACAGTGAAAAACCTTTGAGAGTCTCTGGGTTTTGCAGAGGAGCCAGGAGAACAGGTTGCACAGGATGAACCTTAAGTGCAAATCCACTCGGGAGAACAGCTGCAAAAATCACCAAGTCCCATCAGGTGTCACGGGCTCTGCTGCTGTCGCCGTGCTTTATTGCCTGTGCCCAAGCCTGTGATGCAGATGTTTGTCCACAGCTGCGTGGGTATCACTCGGTTCTGCTCCGGGGTACCGCGTGGTGTTAGGACCAAAGCCGGCAGGATGCTGACATCTTCCCAGCCCCATTTGTGGGACTGCCATACCCCGATCTGCTGCAGCCTGGCCCAGGAGCTGCCCCTGCTCCACAGGGTGGTGGATGTCCAAACCTGGAGCCCCTGTGCTCCGCTGGGACGTGGCAGCAGCTCCCTGCCCCTTGCCAGACTTTAGGAGGGGCCAGAGGCACGGGAAGCCCCAGGATATTTGCCGGTGGTGATTGCTCAGTGCTTTGAGGCTGAGCAAGGTGTCCCACCGGGACCCGGCTGCTTCTCCCCTTCTCTCCCCGCCGCGGCATCACGGTAGCTCTGAAGGCTGCCAGGCGCTGGCTGCAGCTGTCCGAGGAGCAGAAGGAAAAAACGCAGCGTTTCCTTGCTCAGAGCCTTCAATTCATGTTTTCAAAGGCCCTTTGAACGCTTGGCTCCTCTCCGAAGCCTCCCAGCTCTCCTGAACAAACAGCAGGAGGGAACAGGTTCATTCCAGCCCATTGACTGAGGCTCCTGGATGGGGAAAATCTCATGTCACGTTTCCTACAAGCAGGGAGCCTCGGTCCCATCTCTGCCTGTCCCCAAAGCCATCCTCAGACCTGTTCCCCAGCCCCAGGTCTCTCCTCTCCAGCTTTGAGGGCTCGGTGCAGAACTTCTCCTCCTCCTCCTTCTCCTCCAGGGTGAGCTTGGTACCCAAACCTCTCTGCAAACAGGGTTGCGGACACACTGGGAACCAGATATAAACCCATGTAGAGATTAATAAATTATAACCAGCAGTCTGAGCTGTGTCAAGCAGCAAACAGGGAGAGCGTCCTGCTGCACAGAGTCAAGCTGCTGGGGGTCCCTCCCGGCTCAGCAGGGACTGTTGGAGAGGAGCAGGGCGAACGTCCCCTCGCCTGGGGTGCCTTTAAAACCACACATCCCTCACTGCTGTTAAATGACTCTAACGCTCTTAAGGTGCCTCCCAAATCTACTCCCCTGGGCGCGAAATGCAGCCAGCTCTGGGGTGGGGACGGCAGAGCTGGTGGGCATGGGGGGGAAGGCAGGGCCTGATCCTGTCCCGCTCTGTCCTCTGCAGCCGGGTGCACCCCACAGCCCCGTGATGGGCACCCGAGCCCGGCTGTCCCGTGGCGTGCTCAGCCCTCCCCCAGTGCCTCGTGGTTCCCCCAGCTTCCCAGATCCCCCCGGCTCTGGGAAGGTCACGGCACCGAACTCCCCTCCCAAATGGTGCGCAGGCTGTTTTTCTCTCTAAAGCATCTGAAATATGAAAAAAAAAAAAGAGAAAAAAAAAAGCGAAACATCAGCTGCCTGGGAAACCCATTAGCGTCCCTGCCTGCTCCTGCTGCCTGGCTTCCCGCGCTAGCAAACAAATCAAACCGTCCCGCTGCCCCGAGCCTCTTCGCCCTGGCATCGTTTCACCCGGAGCAGAGTTAA
>NW_010554459.1:1480-1692 GCF_000687285.1 Phaethon lepturus | reverse complement strand
GCCCGTGTCACCCCCTTCATCTCTCGCCTGGGGTGCCCCCCGCATCGACGTGTCTCCCGCCGCTGCAGAGCGCATCACGCAGACGGTGGAGATCACCAAGCACGTGGTGGACATCGAGGAGAAGGGCGTCAAGCTGCGCCTGACCATCGTGGACACGCCGGGCTTCGGTGATGCTGTCAACAACACTGAGTGGTGCGTCCCGTGGCGGGGGG
>NW_010554459.1:582-884 GCF_000687285.1 Phaethon lepturus | reverse complement strand
GCACCAGCGGGTGAACATCGTGCCTGTGCTGGCCAAGGCTGACACCCTGACCCCCGCCGAGGTGGAGCGCATGAAGAACAAGGTAAGGGGAGGTCGGCCCAGCCTGGAGCGCAGCTTGCAGCACTGTAGAGGACCGTGTTGCTCACGTGGCCACCGAAGACACATCTCCCCGGTGCTTAGCTGGGGGCTGGAAGGGTCTGGGGGGGATGTCCGTCACATCTAGCTGGGGGGGATAGGCTTTTGTGGGTCCCTGGGGGACACTGGCACCGTGTGGTGCTTCCCACCGCCTTTCCGAGGGCCAG
>NW_010554459.1:0-456 GCF_000687285.1 Phaethon lepturus | reverse complement strand
CAGTGGGGCTGTCTGCCTCCAGATCCGGGAGGAGATCGACCACTACGGCATCCGCATCTACCAGTTCCCCGAGTGCGACTCGGATGAGGATGAGGAGTTCAAGCTGCAGGACCAGGCGCTGAAGGTGGGTCTGGCTCCTCCAGTTCCGTCCTCAGAGGGGCAAAGCCCCATGGCTGGGAGGACAATGTCACCCTGGGGTACCCTTAGGACTCGGTGGGGCCCTTCCTGGCAGCCCCACCCCGACCCGGCCGCCTCACCAAGACCCCGCAGGGCCCACCTGCAGCTTGGTGGGACGGGGCTGGGGTGGAGAGACCCATGCCATGTCTCCTGCCGTCCCGCCTGGGGCTCCCCGGAGCTGGGGCTCTGGGATATCTTGGCAAATGAGAGCTGGGTATGGCCGAGGAGATGCACATGGAGGGATGTGGGCCACGGTGGACAGGACTGACCCCTGCTAAC
>NW_010554458.1:2125-6778 GCF_000687285.1 Phaethon lepturus | reverse complement strand
CAGCAGGCGCCCCGCACGCCCGCGCTGCGGCGTGCCCACTCGCACGCCCGGTGCACACCCACCTCCACACCCACCTTTGCCCGAGCAAGGCCACACACCCACCCACGTCCCCAGCGACCTCCAGGTGCCACCGAAAACATTCCCGCAGGCTGGATTTTTAAGCAATTAATTCCGTATTTTAAGCCACTTAAGCGATTCCTTCGTTTAGAAGCGTGTGAGAAGCGCAGGGAAACGCAAAGGCAAGGACCACCTAAAAGCAGGGAAGCGCGTGTCGCTCGGATCGCTACGCCCTTCGGGGAGAAAGGATTCGGTGCTCCAAAATACAACCAAGAGATAAAAAACACCCTGAAAGAGAGGAGCACAGTCAGCCGCGCGCAGAGGCTGGCTGGAGGCTGCCGCGGACCAGGTGAGAAACTTCTAGAAGAAGTTTACAGCCTCCTCCCCCGGGTTTGCAAGCTGGCTCACCAGCATCTTCTTTCTGAAGAGTTACGTGCAAAACTCGCTTTGGTATTTGGTTGTTTCCCGACCCGTTTCTGTGCACCGGAAAGCCAAACGTGAGCAAACGGGGCCTTCTCCAGGACGCAAGTGGGTTCAAGAAGTACCTGGATGTGGATTAAAGAGATGCCACCTCTGCGCAGCTTCTAGCCCCCGCAAAAGCTGAAGTATGACGTCGCGTTCGTACCCGTGTGCCCCCTTTCCCCAAGCCTGCGGGGCACAGTGAAGTACCTTCTCACCCTCCACACCTTTTAAGATAAAAGCCATTTCTAGCACATTTCTATAAATCAAAGGGAAATTTTGCTAGAGGGTTTGATTTTAAGACACTTGGAACTTCTATATTAAAAAAACCCACCCCACCACACGGAACCGAATGAGCTGTAAGCACGTTTGGCCAAAGTCCTCTGCTGACATGACCAAAAAATCTCAGAAGTCAGAGGCAAGATTTCTTCCCCCACAGACCATGCCTAACAGAACGCGTAAAGTACGTTCCTGTCCCTGTGAGCAATGCTCCCTTCCGCGGGCTAACGGGTACCTCTGTAATATAAAAGAAAATATATCGTCGCTTGCGTTGGTGTGACACGGCAGCGCAGCCGCTGGCCGGGCGCGGGGGCCCTCACCCCCTCAGGTCCCTGCGATCTGGCTGTGACATCGCGTGAATCACGCGGGTCCTGGCTCAGCATCCCTCCAGCAAGAGATCAGACCCTCTGCCACGACCGCAGAAGCACCGCCAAGGAGCCACGGGGAAACCCCACCTGGTAAAGCAGCATCTAGAAGTGCTAAATATCAAAGGTGCCCAACTCCTACCCCTCAGGACGCTGCGGCATTTGCCTCATGCTTCAGTAAAACTAAATGAACAAACACCAGCAAATTAAGCGAGCTACCAGTCTGCAAGACAAAACGTTTCTGAAAAGTCTTCGAGTGGTCTGAGCGGAGTACATTACGTGGGAAGTGTCTCCTAAGAAATACTTATCATTATAACAGTACTTTGCACTTCCACAGCGCGTCCCAGCCTCCCAGCTCTGTACAAACATTAGCTTCTTAATCACTCGTTAGGGACGATCCCAGAGAGCTGGGCCATGCCTCATTGAGTAAAGTCATCCCCAACTCGCTTGGTCCCTCTTGCTCCCTCCAGAGACAACTCTGAAGGTTCTCTCCGACTCCCACGAGAAGTTGAGAGCAAGCCTGTTCAAAAGAGACGGTGGTGGCATTCCCCTGCCTCCAAACTCCCCCGTTTTTCATAGCCGGGTCGCCAGCATCATCCCAGCCAGAGAGCTGCTTCCATTAAAACCTTGAATTAATAAAGTCGGGAAATTCAGGAAGGCTGAGATAGCTGCCTTTCACAGTGCTGTGGGCTTGCAGCTCCTGTTGTTGCAAAACAGGGCTAAGAAGGGACGAGAAAAAGCCACAGGAATGATAAGGATGTCCCTACAACCAGCCAATTTATTCTTCTGGCCATAGCTGGATGCATCACCCCCACATCAGCTACCTGTGCCACCTGAAGGGAGCCGCTCTCGGTCGCTCATCTGTGCCAGCAGCACCCCGAGGGTCCAGCACACGGGAGCAGGGTGCCTGTCCCAGGGACCTTGCTGGCTAAATGGGCAAGAGTGCACAAGCCAAAAGGGGCACCGTAGAAGTCAAGTGTGCACGCTCGGAGAAGCCAAGATGAAAATCAGTTCATGCAATCTTAAAACTTTCTACTTTTCCCACAAGGATGTTCTAATTCAGAAATCAAGGCTGTTTGATACACCCTTTGTCTTAATCCACTTCTCAGAAGTACTGATTTAAACTCTCAGGTGACTGACTTCATATTCATTTAAAAAAAAATCATTGTGCCTTCTATAAAAAAACCTTGTACCCTCTATTTAAAAAAAAAAATCATTTTCCCTTCACCTTCTACAGCGAAAAAAGCAAGCAAAGAAATCAAGCAAAAAAAAAAAATCTGATAGTAAGTCATCACAGAAATTTAAAAATCCAGAGGAAATCACAGCCCCAATCCATATCCATCCCAGCGGTAGATACCTAGAAAAATTCACTCTGATGATGCCCCTACAAACTCTGCCAAAGAAAAGGTTCCAAAATCCTGTGTTCGGTCTTTTTTCCCTTGAATATTACTGTTTCAGACTACCACCAGCCTGCATCCAATCAGCCAAAACTGCTCAACTTTCATCCAGAGCGAACACACACAAAGTCAAGCCCGTGGTTTGCTGTTACTCAGCACTCTTCCCAGTGCCCAAGAACCAACACCTCATTTTAATGTAACTGCTCTCGATGCCAGCTTTTTTTCCTCCTTTTTGCAGTATGTAATTTTTCTACGCTCTCCATCTCCTTGCCATTCACCCATTTGGGCATCCTTCGATCGAGCCTGGCATTTCATCTGTGTCTGAAAACTTCCAGTGGTGCCAAGTGTTTGCATACCTCGCAAGTGTTTATCAAACTCTGCCCCTTAGAGCTGCCAAAACCCACCACTCAGAGTTAGCAAAGCAAATACTTCCTTAGACAAGCTTAATAAACACGCCAGGAGAAACCCTAGACTTCATAAAGACGTTGCTCGCCTGGCGAGGCCAAGCTTGAGGTCTTCAGCACCCTTTCATGTCCCATTTAGGCCAACATCCATTATCCTTGTCACACGTTCTCCGTCCGCGCTCTGCGTAAGTGCATCGTATCTGAGCACACGGGTTATTTGAAACGACCAAGCCCAAACTCCACACCTCTTTTCATGCTGCAATTACCAGCTAACCATCAGGCCAACCTTGTCTTTAATCAGTCTAAACAAAGGCATTTATTTTACGGCATAAATCAGCACATAGAGCAGATAAGCCCAGCGTTTTGCACTGCTCAAAGAAGATAACTTTGGTGCCCATCCGCTCTTATGGCCTTGTCCCAAATAAATCCTCATTTCTTTGTATACTTGACTGATGACTACCCATTCCTAGCAAGAGTGGGAGTAGTCATGAAAGAGTACATTGAGCAGAGAGGTGGAGAAGAGGAGGGATGGAAGCAGAGAAAATGAAAGAGGAAGGACAAGGCGGGGGGGTAAGAAAGCATGGAGGAAAAGTGCAAGGGAAGTGAAAGAGGAGGAGGAAACAAGATCTATGGGAAGCAGGAGATTGAGAATCTGACACCAAAGCAATGGAGCCTTCACTAGAGCCCAAAGATAACCCCTGAGAAGATCAGAACCAGCTCAGCTCTGTAGGCTTCAGTTTCAATAGCATATCGCAAATCCATCACTCCTAAACCGCCACTCACAAGAGACGTGAGCGTCGCAGCAACTCTTTGCCCAGCAAACCCGTCTGACATTTAATGCTTTGGAAAGTGCCCTTGGCCTTGGATGCCAGCTCCCATCCACTGCTCGGCTCCCATCCATCTGTGCTCGCAGGAAGGAGCCCCATGTTCCCATGCACTAGAAGGTCCCACCAAAGGCTCTCTGAAGCAGAACTCTTTGAACAGGCCTAATTTTCAAAGGGTGGGGGGAGACAAGGTTTGAGAAGACACATACCCCTTATAGTGAGTGGCTGAGCATCCAAGAAGAAACGCACCAAAAAGTCGCATGTTAACTTTGGGAAACACTAGCCACCAGGTCAGATTCTGCTCTTTTCCATCACTGTTGTCAATCCGAAATAGAACAACCAACTCCAACTTGCACCAAGAAAATCAAGAAATACATTTAACTTAGCAATACTAAATTCAGGAACATTTTATGGTCATTGATAAAACAGGTACCAGTTAACAAACCACAAAAAAAAAAAACAACACACCTCCAACGTTACAAGATGGATGAACGACAATGAGGAAGTCGTACTAGATTGCACTTACCTTTCCATCTTCTTCACGCAAGGACTTCAAAAAACATCAGCGACTTACCATCATCCTGGAAGTCTGATGGAAGTGAAGCATCAGATGTCATAGAAGGGGCCAAACTCCAGCTCTGATTTTCATCAGAACTGTCCTGTCCAAAGACGGCGTTGAGCTGATCCTCTCCTAGAAAGAGAAGAACCACCCAATTTTAGTGAAAAGGGTTCATTTCTAAATCCACATCTTATTGCCTACGCTGTGAGACAGGTTTCCTCCTGGTTCCCACCTTCCACTGAAGTGCTCTACAAAACCCAAAACCGCTTTTGTGAGTTTAAGGCCAGATTCATCATTTAAGGCCAAGGC
>NW_010554458.1:0-2094 GCF_000687285.1 Phaethon lepturus | reverse complement strand
TGCTGCAGGAACACTCATGCTGGCCATGTGCAGACTTCACGCCTGGAGGGCATACAAGGAGGAGGCTGGAATTACCAGTCTTGGGGCCAAACGACCAGAGCTACGTCCAATTCCTCGCTCTCAGTACATGACCTCTGCGTAAGTCATCCATCTGTAAAATGAAGGATTGCGCTGTCTGCTCCACTAGAATGAAGAATCTCCCTATATTGTAGGAAAAAGCTTTGAGATCCTTAATTGAAGGGTGGTAGGGAAAAAAGATTGACTCCCTATGACAGGCAGTCACATACAAATTAACAAAGCAACGTGTCCGTGTGTGGAGGCAGGAGCTATTACCTCCCCATACTTGATGTTGCATTGAATTTTTCTGTAAGCAGACATTTTGCTAGGGAATTTGCTACTGATACTGGATTTTATGCAGATACTACAGTGACAGATATTAATATCAAACTTTAATATAAATGGAGTGCAGCTAACCTACCTGTAGAAGAAAATACTACTCAACCCAAAGCGAAAAAGTGGTCTTTCAAAGCTTTTGCCTTACGTTTCCTGAATACACACACCCCAGAGTGCTGATAACAGAGGTAAAGACAGCTGCTTACTCATTCAACACATAACAAACAGCAAGAAAGGTGAGTTTTCAGCTGATGTTAATTGTGTTCCAACACTAAAAAGTTTTATCTCAGCAAACAGAGGAACTGTGCCCCGTAGTTTCAATGAAGCACTGATGAAAGGGTACCAAGGCCTGCAACGTTCTTCCTCCCACCCAGAAACACAGTGGAGACCCCATTAAGTCTCCAGCTGCAGAAAGACATGATGCTATTTTGGATGTGTTTTATTTTCAACATCCCAGTTTGCAACCTTCCCTTGCTTGCTCCAAGTGTGAAGCTCTCAGAGACCCCAAGCTCCCGCATTCAAGGGCACATTCTCAAGAAAACTCCGATCTTTTGCCAAAAGGAACAATCTGGCTGTCAAGAACGTAACGCGCACAGGATTGCCCTCCCACAGACCAGTTCCTTAAAAAACACATCACACTGGGTACCAGACACCACCATAGTCTTGCTGATATGATAAGCTCAAAGGTCTTGAAAAACTAATTGAAGATTTGACTTTGAGATTTACCAAAGGTCTGGGGGGGTCGATGGCAGAACAGGGGGGTCCCTGGCAGTCCACTCTTTAAGCGGGTACAACTTTCCTAACAGGGGAAAAGACCAAGAAGTAGCACATTGTCATGAAATCTTTTCCCTGCTCTATGCTCACTTGCTTCCGGCAGCCGTCCCAGCACGCAGCGCGCAACACCAGGTTACGGAGAAAAAGGAAACTCAGAAAATAGCTTTTCTCCTTTTGGGAGGTGCATCATTCAGCATCTGCGTTACCAGTCTCTCATGCCAAGAAGCCAGCTGCAGGTCCCCGGCCCAAAAGGGCAGGCTCCGGTCCCTCCTGCGGGATCGGACCTCAGCAGAGGTGGTACCGCACTAGTCTTCCATCCACGGACAACTTCTCGGTCACGGAGCGTAAGCACGTTCCTCTATGCTACAGCAAACCGAAATTCATGCATGCACCTCCATGGGGGGGGGGGGGGGGGAGCAATTAGGGGTTAAAAAGCAGAGATTGCAATCCCCCGCTCGGCCGGCCAGCCTCTGGGAAGCGGAGCACATCCGCGAGCGCTCCACTGACCGCCTGACCTTGGCGGATTCATTCCAGCGCTTTGCTCGGTTGTGTGTGACGCGGGGAAGTGTTTCTTTCCTGTCTTCCTGTGGCACTTTGAGATCCTCAATAAAAGGCCGCTACCGAACAGCGACCGCTCAGCGGCGTCGCAAAACGCGGCGTTCATTCTAATGAGGAGCCTTCCTCCGCGCCGCGCCGCGGCGTTGCGGGCTCGGCTGCCTGCAGTGATGCGGGGACACCAGCGGTGTCAGACAGTTTCTGCAAGCCCGTTCAGCCCCTTAAAAAGAACATTTTCTTCCACCCAAGCAGCGCCGTGTTAAACCCGGCTTTTGCCGGCGCACCGAGGTAACGGGTGGTCCCCGTAACGAGATACAGGTGCAGGATTATTGCGATAGCGAGAAAACCGTTTCTGGTTTCCAGCTAGCGGGA
>NW_010554457.1:0-228 GCF_000687285.1 Phaethon lepturus | reverse complement strand
TTAACACACATAAAGGGATGTTTTCCAGTCACTGCCACATGTCAGAGGTGCCAATTCATCAGCATGAACAGTTTCAGTGTTAAACTATTTTCTCTCTTTTTTTTTTCCCCCCCTTTTTTTGTTTTGTTTTGTTTTGTCTCGTTCTCCCCTGATTCAGGAAAGGGCAAAGGTTGATGCTGAAAGGAAGGAGCTAGAGCAACTCCAGGCGCTTTACCATGAGTCGAAGAG
>NW_010554456.1:28424-30774 GCF_000687285.1 Phaethon lepturus | reverse complement strand
GGGGCCGGCCTTGCCCGCGGCGCCTCTGTGCCCGTCTCTCTGCAGGGGGGTACCGGAGCATCACTCGGGACCTGGCACTCGCCTGGGGAGACCTGGACTCCGTGGAGAGCGCTGCTGGCGCACGTGGGAAATGCTGAGACCCGTCCTCATGGGTCAAACGTGCTCAAGCTCCTTCCCTGAGGTGTCTGGGCTGCCTCCTCCTTCAGCTACCTTTCGTCCATAATAGGCATCTCTTTTTTGTTCCTTGGTCCCAGACAGCGGTACCTCAGGCGGCCGTGCTGGCCGCTTGTTGCTGTGAACAGACCCGAGCCCATTTCCCAGCAGGAGCATCTCATCCTCTAGTGAAGTGGCAAAAGCCGAGCCCTCTTCTCTCCTCTTCTCCTGCCTGCAGGTTGGCAGCTGGCAATTGCAGAGAGGGAGGAGAGGATTCGTCTGCTCTACACCAAAAGGGAAGTACAGACGGTCATGTCTGGGCGGCCTGGTTTTAATCCTGTTCTGTGACGGGACAGACAGTTACGTGTTACCCCGGGTGGGACCTTTGCTGGGGGAAAGCGCAGAGCAAATCTGGATTAGTTATGGGCGGTCATTGCCCTTTCCACCTGGGTACTGTTATTTTGCTACGCAGAAAGTGTTTTTTTTGCATGGAAGTTGTTGGTTTGAGAGTTACTGCTGTTATTTTTAACCACAGAGATCCTTCCACAATTGCGATGGGTTATTTATAGTCTGTCCTCTCCACGCACGTTGGCCAAACTATTAAAATAAATGCAGGACTTGGTGTCCTACATCAGTTCTTGCCCCCCAGTCCTGGGGGGCTGCTGCGGTGCTGCACCGACGCCGGCTGCGCTCCTCTCCCCAGAGATGCCCAGGGATGTGCAGCCTCATGCAGCCTTCAGAGATCATCCCAAAAATGCAGGCTTGGAGCGTGAGGTTCCACGGGGATGCCGTGGCCTGCCTGAGGGAGCACATTGCTCGGAGCGTCCCTGCTGTGGCGTGGAAGGAGGGATTCAGGGCGGTGCAAACCCCACAATTGACATCAACCCACAGAAGGGCTGTTTCGGGGCTCGGATGCTTCATGGAGGTCACCAGGGGCCCAGCCCCGGGGAGGGATGGGCACGTGCCCTCGGGGGAGCCGCACGGATTGCCCGCGCTGCACACAAACGGGCTCTAGAAAACCATCCATTCAGCAAAGCCGGGTTTCCGTGACTGTTTGTGTACGATTGCTGGGGCTGGAGCGCAACGAGGCAAGTCATTCCCAAACTGTTTTTCATCCCTTTTTCAATTGGAGGCAAATAATAGAGAAGTAATGAATCGTTATTGAGTTTGCAGTGGTGTAGCTGCCTGCCCGGGGACGAACGAGCGACCCGCTGAACCAGCTTTGTCCCGTGGGAAAGCTGTGTCGGAAGCCACCGTTTGCGTTAAGAAAAAAAAGCCACGAAGTCGCCTGGTCTGGCCTGGCGGTCAGGACCATCTCCCGTGTGCCCCGGGAGCCGGCGGGGGCTGGAGGGCTTTCCTGCCGCGACGGGACACGGGCAGATCCGGAGCTGCCTCAGGTAGATAAAGTCCGGTCACCAGGGCCTCATCCTCACTGCAGCCCTGAGCGCGCTGTGGGTCAGCGGCGGCCAACTGCCGCGAGGTCGGATGCGGAAAGAAGGGCAGGGCTGGAAGAAATTGCTTGTAAATAGATCGTCTTCCATAATTCTCATGCAACTTTGATGGCCGTGTACTAAAATTAAGCCAGTGTAAATGAACGAGATACTAACAGTTATGATTAGAATGATTGCTTTTTTTTTTTTAAACATGGAATGATAAATGTGAAATTTGGACAGGGGAAGACATTGGGTTGAGGTTTCTATTTTTTTTTTTGACATTTAATTCTGTAATAGAAATTTGTTACTTCATTCCTGTGCATAACTTATTTAATGTACTGTATAAAGGAACCCAAACTGTTACAGATGTATTTAGTTTGTTCTACTCCAAAGTAGTCAATAAAAAGACTATATTCATCACGCCGCTCCCTCTTCCTCTCTGGGAAGGAGCAGAGGGGTGCTGCGGGGCGCAGGCTGCCGCCGGCCTGCGCCAGCGCCGGAGCAGGTGCATTCGGCCCCTTACTTGGCAATTTTGGATTTCTTTGAGTTTATGTTTAAATAGGTCCTTTCTGACCTTTTTTTTTTTTTTTTAATAGTTTGCGCACAGACCAGCCCACAGACCCTGATGGGGGGACATCATTTGCCTCGTCCGAGGCTCCAGGCTGCTGCAAACGCTAATCCAGTGGTTAAGAAATCCAAAATTGGGGGCGAAAGCTCACATGAGCCGGGGGAGGCTGCTGGTGGCCCCTGCAGGTAACCGAACC
>NW_010554456.1:27770-28373 GCF_000687285.1 Phaethon lepturus | reverse complement strand
GGGTGCACGTCTCTAACCCCCCCGGCTCTGCCCCGGCCCCTCGCCTGTGGCTCCTGCGGGGTGGGAACACGGCAGATCCGGGGCCTCGCAGCTGCCCGAGAGTCTCCACCGCCCCGTCATCACGGCAGATTGTGGCTTTGGCCAGGGAAAGGAGCAGTTAGGAATCATTAGGTAAATCACTGGGTGCCGGGAGGAGGGGTGCCACACGGGCAGGGGTCAGGCTGCGGGGCCAGGGGCATTTGATGGGGCGTGACGGTGCCCGTCTGAGCGGGCAGTGGCGGGGGGGGGTTTCCCCTGATCCCATCTCTGCAGGTCGCTCCCAGCATCAGCCAGGTCTACCTCCCCGCATCCCAAACCCAGAGAGCCCCTGGGAAGCTGCTGCTGGGGGAAAGCACCCCAACACCAGATCCCATCTCTGCAGGTCGCTCCCAGCATCAGCCAGGTCTACCTCCCCGCATCCCAAACCCAGAGAGCCCCTGGGAAGCTGCTGCTGGGGGAAAGCACCCCAACACCAGCTGCCCCCCTCCCCATTGTGGCCCCCACAGTACTGGGGTGGGGGGGGACACCGTGCCGGACGTGCCCAGCACCGCTTGTCTGCAGCCT
>NW_010554456.1:27228-27640 GCF_000687285.1 Phaethon lepturus | reverse complement strand
CAGGTACCTGGGCAAGCGAGGGTTGGGGATGCTGGTGAGCCAGATGAACCACGTCAGGGCTATGTCCCAGCCCCACGCCCCCCAAGCTGTCCCCCACAGCGCATTTAAAGCAGCTCAGCAGAGGAGCTGCTGCTGCAGCACCAGCAGAGAAAGCCCGTGTGCAACCCCCGGACTGCTCCTTCCCCGCTCAGCTCGTGCCCCCCACCACTGACCCCCCTCACCATTAACTCATTCTGGCACTGAAAGTGGTGCAAACTCTGGTTTATGTAATTAATTAATTGAGCCACAGGATAAAGCGCTATTAGCCACGCTCGCCTTCCCCAGGAGGCACACGGAGGTTTACTGAGGGGACGTGCACAGCCACGGGCACAGCTGCGGGGAGCACGAGGCCAGTTGTAAAACCACTGCAATG
>NW_010554456.1:25766-27197 GCF_000687285.1 Phaethon lepturus | reverse complement strand
AGCCTGCCGGCGTGGCCAGGAACGGAGCTGGCACCCCTTGCCAGAAATACGGGTTTTTTTTTCCTATAAAACACTATTCACAATCCATACGAGGCAGCCCGGCTCCCTGGGCAAAGCCACTGCTGGCCCAGGGTGGCTCTGCAGGCTGGGTGTGGGAATGCCACAGCTGGCCACAGCCATGTCCCCCAGCCCATCCCAGCCCCCTGCGGAGCCCCGGCCTGTCCTCAGAGCCAGGAGGAAGAGGAGCATGGAGGGGAAGAGGAGAGGGGGTGCGAGAGGGGCTGAGGGCTGCCGCCCAGTGCTCTGCCAAGGGCCAGGCTGCCAGGCCCGAATGGGGCTCCCACGAGCGCTGCTGCGAGGGCCCCAGCACGGAGACTGTTTTGGTGGGGGAAATAATTAACATGAAAAGAGCAAAAGGGTAGAACATGGCCAGGGAAGACAGGCAGGAAGCCCCGCCAGCCCACGAGATGGGACAAAGGACAGGTTGGTGACAAAGGCGAGGCAGGGTGACGGCTGTGCCGAGGGCTCCACATCCTTCCGCATGCTGACAGCGTCCTGGAAGCGGCTGCCAAGGGTCAGTTGTTGTTCATGATCCACCAGGAGGCTGGGGAGAGAGAGGGGAAGGGGTCAGGGATGTGCAGGCAGCGTTAAACAGAGGAGGTGGATTAGGGGTGGCAGAGATCAGGGATCCAGCCCCGCTCAGGGGCAGCTGAGCCTTTTCTGCAGGTTGCTGGCACCCAGCTCTAAAGCACCCACCACCCCGGGGTGGGGAGCGTGGACAGGGCCTGGCCTGGAGATGGATGATCCGCTGGAGCTGTGGTGACTTCTGCAGGGGAGCACTGGGAATGCAGTCAGTGGGACGAGCACGTCAGGAGGAGCACAGCCAGTGTGGGATTTAGTCCAAATTAGTCTGTGTTTCATGTTATTCTACACAAGACCCAAAAGTGACAGTAAACTGGGATTTAATTTGGTCTTAGCTGCCACCAAGCTCTCCCGGTTCCTCACGTCTTGGTCAGAGTTCTGTTGGGACCATGGAGAATGTGTGTTTTCCCTGAGCTGGTCTCTCCCCTGCTTCAGCCCCACTGAGGTGTAAACCTGGACACAGCCACTGGGGTTGACCCAGGAGGGCCAGTGCTTTGCCCAGCAGGTTCAGGGCTCAGCTGAAACAAAACCATGAGGCCTCAGGTGTATTCAGGGCAGGGCGCAGCTTATCTGCTCCCCGGGAAGTGCCCCCAGCGGCCTGGCTGTCCCGGCTGCAGAGCATCCCCCAGGCAGGGGAGAGGCCCCGCAGCGCTGCCAGCACACACAGCCAGCCCTGCCAGGGGAAACGGGTCTCACTCTGGTTTCAAAAACACAATTTAGATCACCCCCAAGCACATCTTCTGCCCTGGAGGGAGCCAAGGCGCCTGTTCCCGCAGCGCTCCCGCCGTC
>NW_010554456.1:25353-25752 GCF_000687285.1 Phaethon lepturus | reverse complement strand
CCCCGGGCCACGGGCGTGGGCCTGGGGGGGCCCCGCAGCCCGCCGAGCCAGCCCCACGGCCCCCCTCACCTGGGAACAGCATGGTGGTCAGCAGCTCCGGGGACTCCAGCAAGCTGATGATGGCCTGCTGGAAAGTTTTGCTGCAGCTGGACTGCAAGTGGCTGTAAAACAGGAGGGTGCAGGGCTTGTGCGTGCCTCGTGGTCGTAGGAGGGCAGCTCTGTGCCCGGATCCCTGCCTGCGCAGGGCGGACAGGGCTGCTTTTGCACCACCCAGAGCAGGACATCCACTCCTGCCCGGCTCCCCAAATCCTTTAAAAGGGTGTTCACCCTCTTCCGCTGCAAACGGCCCCGCGGGCTCGCTGGGCTGAGCAGTCGGCAGCAGGACAGGGTGGGCGGGGG
>NW_010554456.1:23711-25270 GCF_000687285.1 Phaethon lepturus | reverse complement strand
CCTGGTGGAGCCCCGACAGCAGACCCCTTTCAGCCCACCCCCCACCCGAGCATCGGGACCCAGCCCCGCACAAGAAAAGGCTCCAACCTTCTCCACGAAGTCACGTCCTGCCAGAACTCGTAAAGGATGAAGCAGGCCTCGTCTGTCAGCTTGCAGGCGGACACACTGCGGGGACAGGAGCCACCCTGAGATGGGGCCTGGCAAGCTGGCACAGCGCGGCCACCTTGGTCCTGCCAGGCCCAGGAGCGAGGGGCACAGGTCGGCACATGAGCCTCACCACGAGGCTTTCAAAGAGCAGTTTGGATGCGTCCACAATTTGTGGCTGCTGGGGTTGGCACATGGCTCCAGGGGATCCCAAACCCAAATCCTTCATGCTTCACAGTTCCTGCAGCCAGGCAGCAGAGCTTCACAGCTATTAAACTGGTCCTTGCTGCTGCCCAGAAACCAGCGTGTTAAGTGTTTCGTTAAGTATTTCTTAGCATGACCCTAGCACTGCAGCACACAGCCTGATGAAGGAGCTCATCCTTCCAGCCCTTTGCAGTAGGTGTGTGTTGCCCTCCACACGGAGGGAAACCGAAGCACGGTTCTGGATCTCAGCAAGGAGCTGAGATACAGCATGAAACCACAGCTCACTGCCTGCCGAAGCGATGCCGTTTGGCCAGGCGATGCTGCCCACGCTCCCTCCTGCCCGAGGAACAGGCTGGAGCTTTTTCCAGTCCATAGGAAGATGGAGGGGGAAGCAGCAGGGAGGTGAGAGAGCAAGGCTTGGGGTGCAGGGCCTGGGGAACCATCTGCACTCGGCTGCAGCATCATTAATTCTAGCTGAGGATGAACGTTTCCTCCAGCTGCTGCTAAGGGCTGCAGGAAGGGACCAAGCCCTGGGCGGGGAGAGCAAAGCAAGTCACCTGGCTGCGCGGGGGCCACAACACATGTCGAACCAGGCGTGAACCAGGACAGCGGAGTTGCCCTGGGCTTCGCTCCAGCTTTTGCGCTCCCATGGAGAGCCTGCCCATGCAGTGCTACCCAGTTGTCTACACTAATAGTTCTCGTGACAAAAAAAGCCCATCAATTCCAAAGAAAAAAATACCATTCTCTCTGCCACATGTGTCAAAACAAGTCTCTTCCTTTTGTTTGAACTGAAAATGCAATTTTGTGCTGTTGGAACTGAAGAGCTCAAAAATGACACTTTAAATGGGAACAGCACGAATGTTTCCCACTGAAAGTGGCTCGAAATCTCACATAGGAGAAGGAGGAAAAGGAGAGCACCTCTGAAAGAGCAGCTGTGCAGTCTCCGGGGACACACTGGCAGTGGCGGCATGTCACTGATCTCAGACCTGGGCTCCATCCTCCGTGCTGTTCAGAGCTCCGGAGCAGTGCTGGGGGGCACAGCCTTGGCCTCTCGCGGGGGCTAGCTTCAGGTGTTCCCGACTGCTTCCCACCAGCACCACACACACTTTATATAAAGCAGTGGATCGACGTGAGCCCTCCCCTTGGCTTTTCCCCCGTTACTTTCAAGTCCCTCAGTGCTGGGGACATTCGGTACACGCGCACGCCACAGC
>NW_010554456.1:0-23698 GCF_000687285.1 Phaethon lepturus | reverse complement strand
CTCCTCTCCAGATGCTGACAAGTGGTTCTTGCTGGGAGCACCTGCAGCAGGGGATGGGACGATACTGCAGGCAGACACTGCTGCAGCTCTGACACGGTCTCATCCTCTCTGCAAGGTCAAACCTCTGCATGCTGAGACCACCCTTGCACTCACCAGCATGCAAAATACTCCACAAAAAGCCCTTTTGTCCCTCAAGGCTGCCGTGTTAAAAGCCCCTACACACAAACAACCCCATCACCCGCCACACTTACTGCAGGCAGTTGCTCTGCCCAGCGGTGACCTCCGTGTAGGATCTGAATGCCTGGCGAAACTCCTCAACGCTGCTCGTCGCCACCGAGATCTGCCTCTTCGCCACCAGGATGTGCTGCGAAGGGACAGTGCACGAGCGGCATCAGGGACTGATCTGTACCCTCCTGCCCTCCCTGCTCCCACCCTGCTGTGGGACAAGGCAGGGCTGAGCAAGCACAGCACCGCAGGGGAAGCTGCAAGAAGGGGCTGGCACCACAATACTGGGGACACCACCAAAATAAAGTGGCTTCTTCCTATGCAGGCAAAGCGCCTTTACAACGAGGACCACACAGAGAGGAGATGCTCCATCCCCCCCATGGTGGGGTCCTGCTGTAGAGCTGCTGCAGTTCCCTGTGTCCTTCCCCCAGCGGAAAGGGGCTTTGGGACCCCTCCACTGGGCTCTGCATGGTCTGCAGGCACTCGGAGCAAATCTGGGGGATTTGAGCACTCACAAGCAGAGCGTTGCCTCCCTCTGGGCTGGCCACAGGCACTGCCCGAGGCTTTCACGTGGAGGGTCCCACCCCCAGCTCACCCCTCTGATCCCATCCTGCTACACCGCCAGGCAGCAGACCCCCCGCCAGACCAAAGCCAGCAGCTCGCCCAGGTGACTCCAGACACGAGCACACATGTGCGTGCGAGAGAGGGGATCTGTGCACACGCCGGGGTTACCTGCAAACAACGAGCAGCAGGACGGGGACTTACTGCATCTCTTCCTTTGCACATCGCTTCCTCCTTCAGTGGCTCCAGGCGTGGGCTCTGCATTTCACAGGAAAAATCATCATTACTGGGAGAACTTCGCAACAAGATAAAACGTGGCAGTAATCCACAGCTCAGCCCAGCTCAGCGTGACAGGGGGGTACCACTCTGGGGATGTTCTTTTGGGTACCTGGAGGAGAATAGGGATGCCACCCGCAGATCTTTGGGGCTCAGTGGGTCCAGACTGACTTCTCAGATCAGCACGGACCATGGAGAAGCCAGGGGAGAGTCAGCAGAGCTGACGGGAGAAGGGGGGCTTTGGAGACAGCAAAGGGTGAGCAGCTTTGTAAGTCTGGGTCTGGTGAATGGGTGCAGCTCTGTAATGATGCCAGGACCAAATACCAGGGCTGTTGGCACGGAGAGAGGTCCCAGCACCAACCTGGCCGACGCCGAGGTGCGGGGAAGCCCCCAGCCCACCTCCCCTCTGCCACGCACCTTGCACTCCAGTTTTTCGATGAGCTGCTGGAGCCTATTGATCTGTGCCATCCACTGGCTGTTGTCTTTGACACAAATGCCTGGACAGGGAAGGGCAGAGAGATGTCACCGAAAAGCTTGCTTTTATCATTGCAAAAGCTTGCTCAAAACCCAGGAAACTGCAAAAGCTTCTAAACCTCTGAATTAAGCCAAAAAAATTATTTTTCTCCTGAAACTTTCCCCACTGTTCAAGAGACACAACATCCCATAGAAGCTCCAGCCAGCATCTGAGTGCGATGGTCCAGGCTCCGTCCCAGACAAGCCCCCCCTCTCCTGCGCTGCTGCTCCCACACCCACTCCAGGCTCCAGTGGAGCACAGACACCCACGCGAGGGATGGCCGGGCTGCAGATACCTGTTGTTAGCATCCCGGAATAGGGGTCTGTCGGAGACAGACAGATGTTCTTCTGTCCTCTGCGTCCACATCGTCTCCCTGACTTCAGGCCAACTGAAGACTCAGATTTCTTTATGTCCTTTCTGAAAGAATAAAATGCAAAAGGAGGGGTTGAAGTCATCCACTATATGGGCCAGCTTCACAGCAGGCTTGGGAAGGGCAGATCCTGCTGCCACATGTCCCTCCCAGGGGGACCCACGAATCCTGCCCCATGCTGCAACCCCCACGAGTGGTGGTGGGGAGAGGGAGGACCGGCATGTCCCACCTCATTACCTCTCCCTTCCCGCCTGCTCCTCCACAGTGTCCACAGCACACTCGAGCGAGGCCTCCAGGGACTGCAGCTGGTGCATGGTTTCCCGCAGCAGGAAACGGGTCAGGAACTGCTCCATCTTTGAGGAGGTCTCATACCTCTGCACGGAAGGGGAGAGGATATGTCAGACGCCTCTGGCTCTGTGCAAGGGGAGCAGAGCTGCACCTGGACAGGGATGGCCCTTAAATAAACCCAACAGGGTGGATTCCAATCAAATTTTTAGTTATTGTCAGAAACAATGACACTATAGGACAAAAGCATCCTCTGGGTGCATGCCTGTGAGGTCAGAACAGGGAATGCACAGCATGACTCCCCATCCCGGCCCCGGCGCCTGCAGGCCCCGGGAGCTGTGGAGGATCACAGATGGATGCTCCCAAGCCCCTTCCAGGGAGCACCCCACCACTAGCAAGACAGGGCAGTGGGCCAGCCCACTTTCCCCAGAAAGACAGCGCCAAGCCTCTCTTCTCCAACAGGAAGAGATCTCTGCTGAATTTGCAACATGCACTTGTGCTCGGGGACACCCCACAGCCCGTCCCCATGTCACCTGCTAAGCATGAGTGACAGCCCCTGCAAGCTCTGGTGCTGGCACAGCTCTCATCAACTGGGGTTGAGCCAGTGCCTCCCTTGCAGAGCAGGTACCTGTGCCTGGTTTGTCCCCGCACAAGTCCTCTTGTTCCACTGCAGGGTGAGGCTCATCCTCCCTCCCCAGCGCCCCTCAGGAGCGCCAGTCACGCCAAAGCCTGCAGGCACCATAGACAACAGCAGCAGCTTCACCTGGGCAGGCTTTGCAGGCCAGAAGAAGCCCAAGTTTGTGCTAAGGACTGTGTTGCTGCATCCCTGGAGAGCAGGCACAACATGGGAGACCCAGCAGCCCCCCACTACCGCTGAAAGCACAGCAGGCTTTGCCGTAGCAGCCAGGACTTACGCACTCAAACACAGCATCACTGAGGACTAGAATGGCATGGAAAGCCTATGGAGCCACCTCTTCTTCTGTGTCCTGAAAGCTCTCCCAGAGAAACAACCAGTGCTCATGGCCGACTCCCCATCTTGGCCCTCCACCAACAGGGAAAAGGTGGCAGAGGTGCTTTTCGAGAGTTTCAGGGTGCCAGCCCTGCACATGCCTAATGCCAGGTTCCTCTGTGCCTACAGCAGAGTCACTGGTCTGGCCGTGGAGGCTGGGGCAGGAGTGTCCCATGCCACCTCTGTCTGCCTGCACCAGACCTGGAGGGAGGCCATGTACCACCTCGGCACAGCTGGTGGCTTCCCCTCCAGCTACTTGCACAGCCTGCTGATGGAGAGCCCCAACGACCCCTCAGTGCTGAAGGCCATGAAGGAGACAGTGATCCAGCTGAAGAAGCAATGCTGCAATGTCTCCATGGACTATGAAGGAGACCTCCACGACCAAGGTTACCATCATCCAGCCAGATTTCAGGCCCTCAATGGGCATTGGATAACCCTGGAAAAAGAGTGGTTCTGCTGCCTAGAGCCACACTTCCAACCAGAGCTACTCCACTGAAGTGCCCAAGGGCTCCAGCACTTGGCCTTTTGCAGAGCCTCCAGAAGGTACCCAACCATGCCAGGAGGGACACGGTGGGTAACATCATGCTGTCAGGGGGCTCCTTGATATTTCCTGGCTTTCCTGAAAGGATGCAATTAGAGTTGAACACCCTGTTCCACAGCACAGGCTGCCATTCAGGTCCTGGCGAGCTCGGAGAGGGGCACAGCAGCCTGGTTGGGAGCTCAATGACACCCTCGCTCACGTCCTTCCAGCATGTGCAAATGGCAAAGGGCAAGTACCAGGAGCATAGTGCCAAGTACGTGCATAAGATATTCCAGTAGGTAGATGACTCAAAGCATCCCACTGGTAGGGCATAGATCCTGCTGCAGAAGGAGGGTCTCCAAAACGCTGCCTTGCTCCTGGCAGAGCTGCTGTGGTGGTGACCGAGGGACAGCTCCTGCACTGCTGCAGGACTGCGAAGTCAATTCAAACGCTCTGAAAGAAGTAAACTGCTTTTCATTTACGCTCCAGGTTATTTCTGTGCCCATCCACCATCATTCTAATAAGCATGTGTCCAATCAGACCGGCAACATAACCGTGGCTTGTGCGGTGAATTCAGGCCATGGCGACTGTCTGAGTACAGCCAGTCGACAGCCAAGGCCTGATGCTCCAGGCTGGAGGCCATATAGGCCTAAAGCACTGCAGAAAAGCTGTCCTTTTTGAATGCACTGCCTCCAGCCACCGGCACAGGGAAGGGGGCTGCTCCAGCAGGCAGGGAAGTTCCTTCCAGCAGTCAGTGCAGCAGGACCCCCAATGTCCATCGGGAGCCACAGGGGTGGGAGGAACAAGCTGAGGAAGAGAAGGTCCACACGGCACCTGCACTGCAGCAACTTTGCTATGGGAGGTGATTTCTGATCTTGGCACTGAAGCGGCTCAGCACTGGGTAAAGAGCTGGTGAAAACCAAGGAACTGCATTCACTCTTTGTAACTTTGATACAAAGGTCATTTGGTGCTTCAGGGAGCCGATTCAGCTCACTGAACAGGCAGAAAAGCACTCACCTGGCTTTGCTGCTGCTTTAGTGAACTTAGCAGATGATTAGAAAAGGATCAGAGCTGATCCCCCCGTCAGCTGCATGGGGGAAGCAGCTGGGAAGCACTGCCCAGCTGTCAGAGCAGACTCCATGGCCAGCCCCCCTGCCCAGCTCCTCAAGGGGCACAGAAACCATGGGACATCACTGTGAGCATCAAGAGAGACAGGACTGGCAGTGGGAGGTCAAGGAAGGGGTCTCCACATGATGCAGGAGGGCTGGTTGCTCCACTGGAGCATGCACCAGGAGAGGTCAAACCCTTTCCTTGACAAGATCAGGAGACAGACTGGACCAGAGTCACCTCTGCCTTCCCCATGGTGTCCACATGCACCAAGGCTGTGGCACACACCGGGAGCCAGGCAGCCTTCACCCCCTCAAGCACCATGAACTCCCTCTTCCGTGTCCAAAATAACATCTTGCAACGCTACATTACTCAGGTCAAATATTTCCAATTCCTACTGTGTTTTTGTCCAACACACGGGAGGATGTTGAATTCCAGAAGCTCTGCACAAAAGCATGTGGATGTAACCCTTCTGATGCTGGTGTCAAAACATCTGTTGCGGGGGGGCAGTGGGGAGGGTCTTGAGCCCCACATGGTTTTCTCATTCCTCTTCACCACAGCCGAGCCACCAGCCCAGTCCCGGAGCTGCGTCCGCCTGGGGCTGCTGGCACAGCTGCTGCTGGCTGGGAGGGCAAGGTAAGTGGGGAGGATGCTCATCTACCGAGCACTACCCTGGACTCGTGCTGGAGTGGGCGAAGGACAGCCACAGCCACCCCCCACCGGCCCCACCACCTCAGCGAGCAGAGCCCTCCGCCCAGCAGCCATGCTGCCAGTGGGTTTTCATCGTGCTTGAAAATGAATCTCATTTTTTCTGCCAGGGGAAGAGGATGGCAGCAAAGCCGATCCGATGCAGCCGTGGGAAGCTGAGCTCCACCTCTGCACCTCTGGGCTTTCCCCCACCAAGCGTCCCACCTGCTCCCACAAGTCTTCCTTCCCCACAGCCCCAGAAGATGGGGAGCAGGGGGCTGGTGACCCCAGACAGGGACCCTGCCGCTCCCCCTGCCCACTCCTTCACCTCCTCAGTCCCAAGGGGTGCAGGCACCAAAATCCCTGCCAGCACCACTCCTCTGTGCTTGCTCAGCTCCTGCCATCCCAGACACACGTCTCCTGCTTGCAGGGGAAGAACCAACACTCAGACCTCGCCAGGACAAGCCTGAGAAAGAAAGGTGAAGAATACCAATCGACTGAGTCCCCACCGGGGCACAGCAGAAAGGATACGTTACCCAGCCACCGCGTGCCCGGGCACAGTCCGTTTCATTCCGGGAGCTGGTCCAAATCCAAACGCTGTCACCCCTCTTTCTGCACAGAGGGCACTCCCCACAGCCAGCAGGAGCCGCTTAACGAAGTGTGCTCCCATCTCCGACGCATCCTCCCAGCTCCCCGCCGGGGCCGGCTGCGGCCCCCACAGCCTTGGCATATTGATGCTTCCCCTTGCACAGGGGCCGGACGCTTCTCCCCAACCCCATCGCTCCTCTTCAAAGGGCCAGGCACTGGGAGAAGCCCCGGCGTCAAGCCAGCCTCCCAGCACTCCTCGTCCGCTCAGCTTTCATCCTGAGGATGGCATAATCCTGGTGTCCCCTGTGGATGATGTTGGTGGATGGAGTTTTATCGCAGGAGCAGGCAGCTGCTCCCACCGACATCGTGTCACAACTGCGGGGGGCATGTCCCACCTGCCCTGAGCCCCACAGCTCGCCCCAGCGCAGTCCTTAGACCCCAAACACACAGGCACAGGCACCAGACAGGGCTGCCACCCCAAAAAACCCAAATACCATCTCGGGGCATGCTGTGCTTGGAGGGAACTCCGCTCTGAGGCTCGCCGTGCCCATTCTCCTGGTCCCAGCATGCCGCAGCCCACCTTGCAAGGACAAAGCAGGATCCCACGCGGACACATCAGTATTTCGGGTGAGCATCGCACACAACAAGCCAGCTGCCTCCTGTTTCTCTCCTCGTCAAACACAGCACACCCAGGGGAATGCACCGGAGAGAAGGGTGGAAATGACCATTTCTCAAGAGAGCCCCAAATGCTATTTCACCCTTCTGCATCGACTCGGAAAATTTCATGCCAGGGGAGGGTATCAATTGAAAAATGCACCTTCCCTTCAGTTCAGCTGCCTGGTCCTCTTTGCATTCCTCACTTTGGAGCAAACAAGAAAAATCCTCTTGTCAGATGTTTGAACCATGCAGTTCAAACCCCTCTGTAAACAGAGGCTCACTAAAAGCATGCTCTGTCCCACTGAGCACAGCATTTTCTGCTCATAGCAGAGACTCATGGAAAGGAGTCACAAAGGAAATAATTCAGCAAGCCCAAGACAAGGCTTTTTGGCCATGAACTGGTTATTTCAACTCTGTTGACCCAGATGAAAATCACAAAGTTGTCAAGAGCTGCTCTAATTCTGCTTTTGAGAGGTTTCATCAGTATCTTATGATGATTAAGCTTGGGACAGAATGGAATAGGTGATCACATAATTCCTGCCAAAGAAGAAATAAGAGCACCTGTCTTGGAGAGGTATTTATGGGCTAGTTTGCAGTGTCTGCAAACTGGAGAACGGAAAGATTTTAGCACATAGGTCCCCTGTGAGAAATATCACACTGTTTCCCAAGGTATTTCCACAGTTCACTTCTTACTCTGACACTATTATATTGCAAATGTAAAGTTTAGCCACGAGATAAGCTTTAATTAGTATACCACAGCAAAGGTATCAAGATATGTTTTACAAATGTGGGAATGACAGAATTTGGAGAAAAACGCTCTTTTCTTGAAAAGACATCTTCTCCTTACCATGTTTCTACCAACCCAGTGAGGAAGGACAGGAGTGTAGGACCTCCTAATGATTTGGTTTCCTCCTGCCAACCTGTGGATCCATAAAAAAGACCACGAGCAGGTTTGCTGCCCACACATACACTACTTCCTACAGTAACTGCAGTCACTTACACAGAGAGAAGGACGAACCCGGCTTGTGTTTCCCATGCAAGTGTTTATCCTGCGGTTGACAACGTGCACGGCAGGCAGCAGATTGAGGAGCCTGACAGCGAGGAAACAGCTGGTGAGACACACCGTTGATCCACGGCAGGTACCACGGTCCGCAGAGACCGTGATGGCATGCACAGAGGTGGGAATCCTCAATACCAAAAAGGCTTCCAACAGCACTGCTTCAAACCACAGCTCCCTAACACAGAGCTGCAGTATATTCCCTCCGAGCTTTGGTTTCCTTATTTCCCCCTCTCTCTCCTCCCTGTAGCTTATTGCCCTGGCATGGTCTGAGCAAGACAAGCACATCTCCAAGGCTCTGCTTTTGTTGTGCTAACAAAGCGTCCCATGCTCTCCATGTGTTCTCCTGCTTGTAAAGTGGGCTCATATTTACACAAGCCTATTTACAGCTGTGGGGTAAGTACCTGGAGGATGCAGGGGTGAGCAATCCTGTGGCAGCAGAAGTAAGGAACTACCAGAGATGGACCATGCCCTAACAAAGAGATGCTGTGGTTTAACTGGTGAGACCCAGCTCAAGTCAGGGATCCCCTTCTTCTAGCTAGTCCAGGTATCGCTGCCTCCTCGGGAGTCAGGCAAAGCTCTCTTAAATACAGCCTGGGAAAAACAGGCAGGGACTGCAGATCCTTCAACATCTGTTGGCTCCACAGGCCTGCTCTGGAAGCAGAGCTTTATGCTGAGGGCCGTGGGAGCAGGCAGGTCTCTTCCAGTTTGCTCAGCACACAGCACAGCTGCATCTCCAGCAAAAGCAGCTCCCCAGGATGAGGTTCCATTTGGCTCTTCCAGGAGGGTGGTCTCTCTGCCAAACTGGGACTCTCTGTCCTCAGCCATGGTGGCATGACAGGTATTTGAATCAACAGAAATGAGGGACAGACGTGTAATATGGGAAATCTCTGTTCTCTGCCCCCTCCCCTGGCTCAGAGAGGTGTGAGCTTTGGCTAAAATCCAATCTAATAAACCCACTAATCCTGTAATAATCCAAGATCGAGTCCCATTCTGGAAATACAAACGTGGGAATATATTCAGATCACAGCAGGTAAGAATGCAGCATTTATCATCTCTGCCAGCCTCTAGCAGCGGCAGACTTCCCACAGCTCTGCAAGAGCCCTGACCACAGGGTTGGAGCACTGCCCTCTCCTGCCTTCTCGCCGGCTCAGAGGACCAGGAAAGCGCAGGGAGATGCTTCCCAGCAGGGTCAGCATCTGCATCAGGGCATCCAGGAGCTCAGGGCTGGGATCAGAGATCCAATCAGCACAGACCTCACCTGGGTGAGAGCAGTGCTGTGAACATCAGGCTGCCCTGGCTCCAGGTGGATCCAAACAGGAAAACTGAATCCACACAAATCTGTTTCAACAGGGAAAACCTGCTTCTGTTTTCCAGGGAACACCTGTGGCACCAGAATCTATTAAGTGAATGAATGCATCATGCCAATACCATGAAGTAGACAGTAATTGCGCTGTCCTTTGGAGAAATACATGAATATAAAAATTCATTACCAAAAAACAAAACAGAGAAAAACTGAAATAAAGCATAGCTCTCTGAGGAGGATTCATTCTCTCCCTCTGGACTTGCATTTCATAACTGTGAAGGGGGCCAGGCAGCTGAACCAAAGAGAAAATGCATTTTCAAGTGATTCCTTCTACTGGCATGTCATTTCCCAATGTACAGGGAGACGCTGCCAAGGCTGGATCTGGCCAGTGGAAAACTCAAAGAGAGGGCAAGATCGTGACGGACACTACAGAGGCACAAACAACACTTCGACGACCCTGTAGAGCTGACAGTGGGACTGGTCCCCCTTGGCTTCCCTGTCCGATCAATAGGTCGGTGGTCAGCGTGCAGGTAGATGACACCCTTTACCCGCTTCATCAAACCACCACATCCAAGGGAAAGAAAGGGCTGACCCTTCCCATGGCTGTAAACCAGCACCAGCCCCAAGTACACGGCTAAACCATTTAATACATTTCAGATGCAAAGAGGGCTGCTGATCCCCCAGGAGGGTCCCTTCCAGTGTTGGCCACTGCTTTTCTGTGGCTGTATTTAGCCTGCGACACTGTGCACTGCAGACCTCTGCTCGCCAACGCAGAGGCAGGGGGGCTCACAAAGCAGGAGGCTGCTTGCCCTAATTAGCAGCCTCCAGTCTGCTTCCCATCAGTACAAGCTGCAGGGAGAGGGAGAGCATTCACCACAGGGATCAGCTTGGCACAAGGCTGGGAGTCAATGAATTTCACCATTTCCTACCTTTTCCTAAGCGCCTTGCTGCTTCCAAACACGGCCCTCCTGAAGCAGTCGCTCCCATCCCTCTCCAGCAGCCAATTTTTGCTGCTGTGAGCACAGGCTGTGCTGAGCACAAGCTGCTGGGGTCAGTCCAGAGCAGGCTCAACCCTGGAGTCCCCATTTCATGCCACACTGTTTTGTGGAAAAGACCTCACTCGGAGACGCAACACATAGATTATCGGCGATGCTCCCAGAAACAGTGTCCCCAGGCAGGACCCTGCAAGTGGTCTGCAAGGAGCTGTTGAAACAACTGCTGCCAGAGCCCTGTGAGGAAGAAGACATCTCCAGAGACAAAAGCACTAGCTCTACCCTACTCCTCCTCCAGCACGGCTCCCTCTCCTCCAGGCATGCTGCAGGCTGTGCTGCTGTGGCATTCACTGCACATGAAGACAACCAAAGCACCTGCAGGCAACCCCGTCAATCTGGGTTGTACCACATTTGCTGCCTCTGATACCTAAGTTTAATGCTAAATAAGCAGCTAAGATCAGCATGGCTTCTGTTACACACCTGCCTGCCCCACCACCCTCCCATGGTCCCATCCTTACCAGCTTGGTTTTGTCCATGGCTGCCAGGACGGCAGAGTTGAGGGCTTCCAGGGCAGAAAGCACATTCCTGTATTCTCCGAGATAGGCTGAAAAATAATCTGAAGCAGGAGAGAAGACCATGGTGAGCTTCCTGAGCACCTCCATCTCTGCCCACCCCGCACCTGCTGCTTCCCGCACACAGCTTGGTGCTGCAAGGGAGCATTCACATCCTCTCCAGAGTCACGCTCCCACCTGGACTGAAAGAGAGAGTCCTTTCCTATCTCCAGGGACAAAATGTCCCATCCCCTTGGGAAAAACACAGATGCCCTCTGTGCTGGGATTCAGGCACAGGGACTGTCAATGCCACTTTGCCCAGTCCTGTGCAGGTCAGACGTGCACAAAGCCCCATCACAGACCTTCAAGAGAGGAAGCCCTCTGAGGCAGGAATACCACCCTACTTACCACATAATTTTTCCGTGTCCACATTACTGCAAGAAAAAAAAAACAAGCTCTTGTTAGACAGTGGGGCTGCTTCGGGAGAAACAGATGTGGTGAGCAGGGCTTGAGGGCTTGTCTTGAGCCTCCAGTGGATTTACTGCTCCTCCCATGTGTTTTCAAAAGCTCTATTAGAAAAATGAAAAGCTGCACCAGTTTAGAGCCAGCAGCTCAGGAGCCATGCCCAGCACCTGCAGCACCCAGGCAGGGCTGCAGAGCATCGCCTCTGCTTTGAAGGCTGAAGGAGCAAGCAAAGCTGCTCCACCAACATCTCCTGGAGCTGGAGTGTGCTGGGACAGTGTCTGTGAGAGCAGGATGGGGCTGGGACAGAAGTCAGGGGAGGCAGGCAGCGCTCCACGCCTCCAGGCTGGCCAGCTGGCTTGGCAGCCCCGTTTCTGAGCCCTGGAGCTGACAAGCCCCAGAAGCTGCTTCTTCAACCAACCTCTTCCCCCAAAGGTGTGAAGCACTCAGCTAGAGATCCCTCCTCATGCTTCCCTGACCTCAGCCCAGGCCCTCCCTGCCCCATGGCACCCTCCTCTCCCAGCTGCCCCACAGGTGCCTCCCAGCTGCTCCTCCTCTTCCCTGCCTTCACAGCCCAGGTGACCTGGGGTTGCCCTCAGGCTCCCAGGGCAAGGAGCTGGATGGCTTCACGGCCCACAAGAGGGGTTGCTCCTGCTGTGAAGGCCATTAAAGCAGGGATCTGGGTCCAAAAACCGGGAGGCAGTTTTTACTCTCCCCTTTTCGGGAGGGGAGAGTAACTGCACTGGAGAATCAATGCTGGCATCCCTGCAGGGCTTGGACAGGTCCCTCTTGTTGCTAGTAAAGGTGCTGCTGGGGTGGAGAGGGAGGAGGAAACATCCAAAAGCAGGGACATGTTTTCAGGATGGGCTGTGAAGCAGACCCATGGGTTCGCATGAAGCTGTCAGACCCACTCACGTGGCCAAAGCCACGGAGGCAGAGCTGCCTGCGATGCCTGGCATCACCTGCAGAGCCTGCAGGGAAATGCCCCAGGATATCGTTTATTCAAATCAGCCTCTGCTCAAGAAATTCTGCTGTCTCAAAATGCCCTAAATGATTACAACCATTTTTAATCCTGATTGGGAAAGTGGATAAAAAACTCCCTTTTGTGCTCAAAGCATTTAAGTGCTGTCACACATGGAGGAACCAGTGATAACTGGAGTTTGCTGGGCTCCACACGCAACAATGGCTGCAATGCCAGTGCCCAGGGGAAGTCAAACCAGGGCCACATCGCCCTGTCCCTCCTCTGATGCTGCTCACAGGGCAAAGGGGCAAAAATGCCCCAAGGTAAAATTAGAAGAGAGTGTGCAAAGCATCCAAAAGTCCATGCCAGGAACAGGTGTAATAATTTAAGCAAAATCTTCCTACAGCTTTCCCGCTCCCCGCCCCAACATCTAAGACTGGTTTCTGTGTCTTTCTGCTGGGCTCCCACTTAGTGTACTTTAGTAATAGACAGTGCTTAAATCATGAAAATATTTTGGTGAGAGACGTCATCACGGACTCATGGCAGTGGGACCGCAGACCCCTCTTTAGCTAATTGCATCAGGCATCGCCTTAGGCAGTGGAGATGGGCAGTTTTAGGTTGTGATTTGGCTCATCTATTTTAAACACCTACCGCAGGAGCTGATTAAGGCAGGGCTCTGGCGCACTGTCCTGGCACTGCAGACAGTTATTAAAGTGGATAAAAAAAAAAAATAGTGTTTCCCTTGAGATGCAACACAGCTAATCAGCAAAACTAGAGCCCCTTCTTCTGCGGACTCCACTCCACCCAACTTTGCTGATCCCATCTCTGAGCAGCCCCATGCATCTGACCACAGCTCTGCTAGATAGAGTGACTGGGGTTTGAAGCACAAATTTAAATTGGAAAAATGCCTTGCTTCTTTTTAATTTTTGCACTTATTTCTGAAAGCTGCCTAGAGCCTGCAGAGCCACTGCTGCTGCACCAGAGCATCCATAGCACTGCTTGTTAGACCTATGCCCCAGAGTAATAACTGCAGCCACTGGTTCCCATCCAAGAGACGGGTTAAAAAAAAAAATCAAATCACAGAATAGGGGATGTAGACATGAGATAACAAAATACACAGTGAAACACCTAATGCATATGTTACTCAAGCATTTGCATCTGTCCCCAGTGAGAACCTGGGGCTGGGACTGGTTTTACCAGGAGGAAGAAGGGGCCACCAGCTCAACCCACTGCCCAGTTCCCCACCTCGGCTCTAGCAAGCAGGCGTCCGTGTGACAGAGCTATGATCAACACCAACTCTATGACTTTTAAGGAGAGGCCAGAGATTATTAATAACTCTTTCTACCTTGTCTGTTTGCTGCTTAAAAACAAACGTTAACTAATCAATCACTAAAACACAACGTTCAGTTAAACACTGAACCAATCGCCAAGATCTTGTGGCAAAAGTCAGCCCTCTGGGAGTCATCCAGTGGAAGATCTGCTCCCTCCCCAGTGCAGCCTGCTCCGTCAGCAACACTGCATGGCCACCTCTTCTCACGTTCTGCATCCTGCAGCAGCCCCCAGGGCACAGTTAGGGGCAGGACAGAGCACAGCAAGCAAATCACAGGACCAGTGGTGCCATTTTCATGCTGCCAGAAGCTACTTCATACCAGAACCAGGAGGAACTCATGTAAAGAACCTGCACATCAAATCCCAAAGCATTTTGCAGGGCTGCAGTGGGGCAGCAGGCTTTGCTCCGCTCCTCTCCCCGCCATCGCCTCTTCCACTCCAAGAGAAGAGCCATCCTCTGCCTCAAAAGCACTCATCCTGAGACTCTCCACATTTACACATTTTGACTGTATTTTGACTGTGCTCAAACCACTGATTAACTGTAATTAAGCTTGAGCTGATGATGAAGGATCTTGTCATCATTATGCTGTTGGGATTTTGTCAGAATGTGCCTGGAATTTATGCAAGAAAACAGCAATCAGCTTCAGCAAAGCAGATAGGAATTTTTTTCTTTTTATCCATTATCATGTTGGGAACCTCTGCTGCCATCACAGATCTGGTTTCCAAACCTTTCCAGTGTGACCCAGAGAGTTTCAGTCACTCTCCACTCAGAGACTGGCAGATGCTGCGGCTCTAAGTCTCTGACTAAAGAGAGGGGAGGGAAGTTCACACAAGTCCCTTCCTCCACAGAACCAGAGGCCTGAGGTTATTTCCAAGGAGAGTTTTTAAAAACCACCAGTTCAGCACTCCCACCTCTTTCACTTTTGACTCAAGGTCAGGGACACAAGCTCTGGGCAGTCTGTACCCAATTCCTGCTATCTGACCACTCTTCACACAAAGGAGGATTTGCCAGACCTTATTTTTCTAAATTTCCCAACAGATGCAGGACAGAAAGACACGCGAGGTCCACGTGACACTTCCCTGGGCAGGTTCCACGGTCCCCTGCAGAGAGCAGTAGGCACACAACCTATGCGGCACTACAGCGTTCTTTGTAACTGACTCTCCGTGAAGCTGTCCCCGTAAGATCCTGGGATCTGTTGCCATCCTGCCTGGCTGGGCTGCAGACAGATGCACGGCTGCTCAGAGAGCAAACCACACTGTACACATCCCGGGACGCTTCTGCAGCAATGGAGCTTTTTCACCCCTTCAAAAACATTTGTCTCTTCTCACCCAGGCATTTCAGTGGATGAAAATGTCCTCTTCCAGGAAGATAAATCTTTCTGTTCTGCACCAGTGCCAGAGCTGGTGTGGAGCTTTCTGACAAGCTGAATGAAATGGTGGACCTAGTTGTTGTACCAAATTGCAATAAAGAGTTGAATTTGGTTTCTACATAATTGTTTAGATGTCAAAGGATTAGAGCAAGAAGATATTCTAAAGCCAAAATAGAACAATTTTCAGAAATGCAGGGCAAAAAAAGCCTCATGGGGAAACATAAAACCTGAACCAAACCCAACAGAGGTGCCTGACACACACAGGCCACAGCATCCCACCTGAGTGCCGAGTGGATGGGAGGTACAGCGAAGATCGGATGGGAACAATGGGGAGAAAAGTAGAGTGTGGTGCCATGGGCTCTCTGGGAGGAGAACGAGTCATGTATGGGTCCTCCAAAATACTCATCTTCCCAGATGCCAGCTTCGGGACCCAGGGGTGCAGCTGCAGGTTCACAGTGATGGGCGAGGGCCAGCACGTGTCTGGGCAACACTCCATTACCCAGACAGAGAGAGTGCCGGGGTATAAAGGTCTCTTGTTACTGTCTCTCCCTGGGTCAGGCTGGCACTGACAAAGAAACACAAGTTTCAGCCTAGACCTGATGAACACACTACCCTTGTGGCCAAATCCACCCCCTGGATTAAGGGTGAAACTTTCCCATCATCAGAAAAGGTATAGGACATGAAAGAAGCACACCAGATATGTTTGCAGAGCTTGTAGTTGCTTTCCAGCAACTTGAGTTTTACCTCAGCTAATAACTCTTGAATCTGGCAGCAAATTTTATCCAGCTCTCAAAAATATTAAGTTCCCGCAAGTGCACACCAAGCAGGCAGCCCGGAGGAAAGGGGCTGTCCAGCCACGCCATCGGCAGGACAGGAGGGCACCAGCACAGCCCTTACGAGACACCAGAGGCTGTACAAATGAGCACGACCCCCTGCACACACCAAAACCAAATGCCAGAAAGGCCAGCTCTACACACAGAGCCACTGAGACCTCTACAAAGCTCAGCATGCTGAATGCTGCTTGATTTCTGTTACCTGCTGCTGTGCCATGGACAAGCAGTCCCTGGGCAGCTCCTGAGGTCATGCCTCCCTGGGGACAGGCCCGTCTCTCCAAGTCCCCCGTCCCAGCACTAGGCGGCTCTGGGCGAGGATCAGAGCACTCTGGCAGACGTAGAGCTGCCCGATGCTGCTTGCAGGGGGCAGGATGCCTCTTACCAGACAATAAGCTGAGCATCAGGCTCCCTCTCTGGGAGGTCCCACCTCCTCCTCGGCGAGCTGGGGATGAAGCTGAAGAAATCACGTACAGTTCCCTGCTGCCACATCCTGTCCCACTCCCACCTGCTCACGCTGAAGCTGTGCACATCAACCATGTCCCAGCCAGGGACAGAAAGAAGAATGACACCTGCAATCGCCTCAGGGCTGGACTTTCCCTTTTGCTCTTGTAGAAATGAGAGCATCCTTGCAGGGCTGGAGGGATGGCATCTCCTATATTTCCCTGAAGCCACTGAAGACAGGAACTTGGAAACCAGCTTTGTCCACAGGGTCCCTTTTGCTCTTCATGGCAGAAAGAGATCAAAGACCTGATGGTCATGCCCTGCTAATAGATGTCACCAGCTCAACGCTGCAACTGCCACGTTGTCATAGCTACCGCACCGTCATTACGGGTAACATGTTCCAGAGAGCACCGCTGCAGCCCAGGCCGTGCATGGCGCTCAGGCAGCCCGCTCGCATGGGGCCCTTCCGTCAGTCCTGTTTATCTGGTCTGGACAGACGGAAGAAGCCTGACCTCAAAGCGATGGTATACCAGGAGATCTTCGCCATTCAGTTAAGGGCACAGTTAAAATTCTCTGCTTCACTGCAACCCGTGTTTTCCAGCGGTATTGTACAGGGGAGTGACTCCAAGGTCACCCCAAAACGGAATGAGAGGAAAGGAGTATTTGCAGAGGAAAGGGGAGAGCTCACTGCTAACTCCCTGGGATCACAGCCCAAAGAGATAGGTATCTTCAGGAGACACCTCCTGCTGCACACATCCAACAAGCCCGACTGGCAGGACAGGCAGCCAGGCTTAAAAGAAAGCGGCACCAGGGGCTGCACATCCTAGTCCACTTCTCTGCCCCATCACTAAAGTGGGAGCATCAGCTACCCCACCACCCTGACACTCAGCAGAAGTCAGTCATCCCTGAGTCCTGGGTGGATGATGTGGGGACTTGCAGCCAGGGACCGCTGGGTATCTACTGTCAGTGGCTGTTGGCATTCAGTGGCTGTTGGCATCTCAGCATGGCACAGGCCCTCCGTGCCGCTGCCCTGGCTCCCTGCAAAGCCCTGGGACCAGCATGTGCAGCTAACGCTGCTCCGAGTTACCTCTCCCTCGTGGGGACTTGCTCAGTCACTGCCCTGGCCAAGGGCGTCAGAGGTGCAGGAGATGCTTCCTGGGGTGCCAGGGAAGCGGCACGTGCCAGAGTTGAGCCGAGACCGGGAGGAAGCTGCAGCCATCTTTTCTCTGCCAGCAACACCCCTCCATTTGAACTGGCAGCCCCAAGACATGCAATTAATCAACAATCAGCTTCTCCCAGTGCCAAAACATGCTCATTCACAGTGGCCAGCAGGGCAGAGGGACCCCAGCAAGTCTGAAAGACTGGGATGAGAATCCCAGCTGAGGCCAACAGACACCTCTAGATAGCACCAGTCAAGAGGAGACATGGTCTGACTGCAATTACTTCTCCTGTTCATTGGGGGTTTCTTTTTTTAAGAGTAGCTGACCTAAATTCACAGTTACACTCTTAAGGCCCACTTCTGGTAGAAAGCAGCTCTTAACGTAAGTGAAAAGCCGTTCCCTGTGTCAGCAGTGGCAACGTCTGCGACTTCACACAGTCTGTGCATCGCCCTCACACCACTGCATGTTCCTCCTGCAGACACACAAGCTGCTCTATAGAGCTGCATATTTCTGGAATACATTTTTCAAACTAACATAATGTAATTATAAATGGATGCTTGCTTTTACGGAACTACAGTAAATCTGATAATGGCTGTTCTCAAAATGTCTGGCTTCTCTCATCACCAATGCTCGTAGCTGGTGTTCAATGGGTTTTAACAGCTGCGTGTTACAAGAGGTAGGTTTATCTCACCCTGACTATTTATCGCACCCGCCTCCAAATGCCCTCCATCTACAGTCAAGCAGTTTTATATTCTCCTTCGTCTTCTCTGTGCCACCACAGCACTTACTCTGAATGACGCCTGTCAATGCCACTGAACAACTCCCACAGCTCCTCCGAGCTCAGGATCCCATCAGCAAAATAGTTCTTGAACTCCTCAAATGATAGCTTCCCATCATCTGCATTTAAATAAAAGGGAAGAATAATTATATATCTGCAGAAAGAAGCATACAGGCCCCAGTGATCCTCCCAGCAGCCTCTCTAACAGGAGCGTGGGATGGCTGGGCGTGTTGTGCATAATAATTAGAGCAGATATCTCATTGAAAGCATGTCCCACCAGTCCCCATCAAAAACCCAGGAGCGCTGCCAAGCAGGGTCACTGCTGCTGGAACTTCAGGTGGCAATTTCAGCCCCTTCCAAAAGACCCCACTGCAATGTTTTCAGAAATGCAGGCAGACACTCTGTACTTAGATGACTGTCCAAGTACAGAGTCCATTACAAACAGCACAGTGAGGACAGCATGAGGTTTTTATGGAAAGAAAATCTCTCCATTGATTTAAGAGCTTTTTCTTCCCTCTCTGTGGAGGACTTCAGCTCCTGGGCTGCATTTTGATCTGCAACAAAAGCAACTCCTGGAGCCTGCAAGCTACCAGGAAGGAGAAGAGCCTAAGAGGAGGTGGGAAGGCTCAGAGAAACAACTTGTAATTTTGGACTTCTTGGTTTATGGGTGCCTGAATAAAAACTGGGTAGCAGAGCCTAACTCTCAAATGCCAGGGGCTCCAGTGGGCATCCAGGAACAGGGTGACCCAACCGGGGGCACCTGTAAAACCCTGGACTGAGCGCAGAGACTGAATCAATCCTGCAAGGGACAGAGCAGAAGCCTGACAGCCCCTGGGCTGCCTGCTCCACAGCTCACTTTGCCTTCTGTTCTCACTGCTAGCAGCGCAGAGCAGAGATCATGTGCACGCAGGCAGGGGAAGGGCTTGGATGCGGCTTTGTCCTGCATGGCACACGGACAGTGAACTGGGGGAGCCCACTTCTCCAGCCCCTGGCCAGGCCCCTTGTTCCGGTGTCTCTTCCTCCAGGCAAAGCAGAAAAGCATTTTTCTTGCAGCCAGAGAGCTACTTGCCCTTATCCTCCTTCACTCTGTCAGCCAAACCTCCTGGTGGGGACGGGCTGCACTGCTTTGCCCAGACCCGGGCAGGGAGGGGGAAGCAGCATCAGGAAAAAAAAGCACTCACCGTTCTTGTCAGCTCGTCGGAAAATCTGCAAGAGAAAATACAACAGGGTTTAGTGAGGCAGCAGGGAGAGCAGCGCGGCTGAATGGTGAGCTAGGTGGCTCCCGGCACTGCCACTATGGGAAAACTGCCTCCCGGAGCATGGGGAGCCACGGAGAAGTTCCTGCTGCCAGGAGCTTCCAATGATGCTGCACAGGCTGCTCTGGGGAAATTTCCCTTTGCAAACAATTAAAACCATTTCTCGTCTCCAATGTGCAGAGCTCTTGGCACAGTCACGGCCGCCTGAGCGAGCCCAGCACTCACACCAAGCATCTTCTGGAGAACACAGAGGGAGATGAAGAAAGAAGGGCTTCGCTACACCCTTGTGATGGGAAGTGCTTAATTTTTCAGACCCTTTAAATGAAAGAACATTAAGCATAATGATAATGCTCCGTATGGGAGCACACCGCTCCATACGGGAGCGCTTTGTGCATCACTGCTGACACTTCAACAGTCTGCACCAAGAAGCAGCTCTTGTCCTGCACTTTGTAATCACCCTTCGCAACAATCCTTCCTGCAACACCTCAACATTCACACACACTGTAATTAATAATTAATTAATTAATCTGTAACTAATTCTGCCACAGAGCACAGTTGGAGAGTTGCTCCAATTTAAGGTCTCAACCCAGGCGCCCAACCATGAGGTTTCTGCCCACAGCCCAGGAGACAGCTGGGGCTTCTTACCCCTGCCTGGTTCCTTTTTCACCAATAATTACCAGAAGGTAATTAACTGGGCTGACTCCAGTGAGGAACAGCATCATTTCCAAAGCCTGGGATCATCTTGCCAGACCAAACAGTATGAGGTTTTGGCCAACACATCCTGACAGAGCCAATGACAGAAAGTTGTGTGTGTGTGGCAACTTTCTTTTTTTTTAATCATCCTATTTTATCATCCTGCTTGATGGAGAAATCCAAAGGCCTGAAGAAAGATCAGGAATGAAAAGGGGCAGGAAAAGAGGAAAGTGGACTTTGTTATATTCTTTTCCATGCACCTGCAAAGTGGAGACCTCTGGTAAAACCACCCCTGGACCACCTCTGCTCCCTGCCACAGGAAGACACGTCGCTGCCAGCTGCCCCCTCCGCCCCCAGCTCCCTTCTGCACCACTCGCTGACAGCTTTGCTGAGAATTTTGAGGGTGCAAGCCCATATCTAGCCACTGAATTGGCCCTGAAAAATCACTTTCAGGCAAAGAAACAGCTGCCCAGATAAACCTCCGCTGCTTACTCCCAAGGAAGCCACTGGCTTGCAGCTGGGCAGAAGCTTTTCTGATGCTGCTCCCAGCAGGGAACACCCTGGTCCTTCCCCATGAGCGAAACCAGGAGCAGGGACACCTCCTCGGAAGATGCTCTTCTGAGCAAGGCAAGCTCCTCCCAACCCGAGCTGCTGCAGGGAAGGGAGGCTGCCCTGAGCCGACCAGCATTAGGTAACCATTCCTCCGGGACACAGGCTTCAGGCCGGCCAGGCCGCTTCCCTTGCCGGCAAGCAGGGCAGATGCTCTCTGAAGGCCCCGTAGGACTCCCTGGATGTGCTTTGGAGCTTCACTGCTACCAGCTGGGACAGGAACCCGCAAGCTCCCACATGCTGGGGAGTTCTCTGGGTTTTAAAGCAAAACGTTCTCCAGGCTAAAGGGTTCGCTTGTGCTCATCAGGGATCTCACAGCTGCAGGGTTACACATGCTGGGAGCCCCCCAGCTGCAGGGGCAGCTCTGCCTGCAGGCAGGGATGGCACCAGTGGGTCCCACCTGCCTGGGCCAGCCTGCCGCCTCCCTGCCTTTGGCTCGCCACTTTCCATCAAGGCAAAAGCTTAGATCTGCAGAGCTCTGTCACCGGAGGGACACATGGCTCAGGCAACAACATCTCTATGGCTCCATACATCACTGAGGCCAGCTAGCTCATTCCAAACACGGTTGAGTGTCACCCAGGCACCTAAGAAATGCAGATTCAACCGAGATGAAACGCTTCCTACTCCCAGGCTGGCCTTGCTCAGCAGGGTCTGTCCGCAGGCTAAGAGGGAAAGCACAATTTCAGAGGGGATCCCCTGGGGCTGAGAAGTCTCTAATCCAGAGTGAGCCCATCCTGGATTCAGCGTGAACCTCAGCAGACAGAGCTGGCTCTTCGCCCTCGCACACGGGATCCTCTGCTCCAGCGGTGCATTAGAAAAGCCCTGCCAGTGCACACATGGCAGCTGTCTGAAGCTCAAAATAAATAAATATGGTGCAAGCAGGAGAGTGCTGGGAGGCAAGGCCGCATCTGCTCCCCGTCCCCTGGGGATGGCAGGGCTACTCGCCGCCTCCAGCAAGGCAGTCCTCGGCCAACCCTGGCTGCGGAGGGGTGCCTTGGTGAGCGCTGCACGCGCTGGAAAACACTGATTGCTCCTGTGCGCAAGGCAGGATACAGCTCCAGCCAAGAAAAATAGCGCAGAGCCATTTCCACACTCCATGGGGCAACCCCTAGCCCCTGAGGGCACAGGCACCCACATGGCAATGGCAGGTAAGCACTGCTCCCAGTGCAAGAGCCCAGCATAGATGGCAGCCCTGGGACAAAGCCAGGGAAAAGTGATGAAAAGCCAGGCTGGGAATGGGATCAGGTATGCGTCGGCTGCGGGAAAGGCCCTACAAGCAATCCCTCACTTGCGCTCGGAGGCGCTGGCAGTCTCAGAAACACAGGGACGCTGCCTTAAGCCTGAAAGAGGCGTTCCCCTTAGCCCCTGGCTCTTGGGCTTGCGTCCAAGCAGCCGCAGCCCCGCTTGGTGCCTGCAGCAGTGGGCACACTGGGACTGTTGGAAGAAGCACTGAACTGGCATTTATTTGGGGATGAACCCCCCCCACAACCCCAGAGGGAGCGACCCTATAGGGCTTCTCCCTGCCTGCAGGGCTGGAGGCAGCCACAGCTGCTTGACATGCAGCCAGGGAGACATCGGCTGTTGGGGAGGGGACAGCTGCCCTGGGGACACCGTGCTCATTGACCCACCACAAGCTGACGTGGGCTGCAGCCAGGCGCTGGCAATAAACGGTGGGCTGTCCAAGCGGCTTTTCCGAACCTCTTGTACACAGAGAGGGGAGTAAGCAAGCCCCAAGCACCAACCCAGGGAAGAAATCTCCCAGAGTCTTGAGACGCCTGCACAGAGAAACAACTGCGATAGCAGCACTGCAGTTTGTACCACGCCTGCAGTGAAGCATCTCAGACAAAGCCCTCCTCCTCCTCCTCATCTCTCCTGAAGGCAGGCGATCTGTGGGCAGGGAGACGGTGGCTCTGGTCCCAGGGGAAACACCAGCTGCCACCGGAGATCTGTCGTGGGCAGCCTTCCCCTCCTGCTGCCCAAGGGCCAGGCTGGGATCCTGCCCCACTGCAGCAGGAGGCAGCTCACCCTGCCAAGCCGGGGGGGGGGGGATAGCTGGAGACCAGCCAACTGCCCAGACCCAAAGCAGAGACATTAAACTCACTCTGACAAGCTCCAGAGCTGAGGCGGGAGCAAAGAGATCCACAGAGAAGAGGAAGGGAAGCCGCCAGAATGCGGAAAGCAGCCGCTAGTGCTGTTAACACTTCCCATTTTAATTGCCTTAATGACACTCTGAGGGATAGATGTGGGACTCGGCAAGTGCCTGGAGGAGCTGAGTTGGAACGCAGCTGTCACCACCCCCCCGCCCCTTCCAGCCCATCTTCCATCAGCCAAGTAATTAGTGTGGTTAATGATGCTGGCTGGAGAGCCCTGCAGTCTGAAATCCCCCCCAAGGCAGGAGTGAGACCCTGACCCCCAGCTGGAAGCTGCGAGCACCACCGCAGCCAAGGGAGCCATGCTTTCCAGCTGCTCCCTGGTGATGCCGGGAGGTCCCCCAGACAGAGAGGCATGGCATTCACCTTCCTAAGCAGGTCTCCTGCTCCCCTCCTCTCGGATGACCTGGGACGTGGCGGGTGGCACCACCTAGACCTGGACAGGAGAGAAGTGACAGCTGGCACCAACCTTCGCCCTTAACCCTCACTTGCTCTCTCCTCCCCAGTCCCCGTGGCAGGGCAGGGGCAGCACCTCCACTCACACGTCTCCTGAGCTCCACAGGGTGACTTAGACCACAGTTGTGCCAGACACAGGGGAATGCAAGGATGGGCGGCCCACCAGGGAGATTTGGGTGCTGCCCACCCAACCCAGGCATCCTGCAGCTCATGAAGGACAGCCAGAAGCAGGGGGTTGCAGAGGTTGAGCACCTCTGATGTGCTCCAGCAGCAGACGTGGGCTCTGACCCACCCCCCTGGGCACACAGCTCCCTCTCGACAGCGGCACCCTCACCACGGGGCTTGAGGGGACACGGCACGACGGGTGGCATCGTGCCAGGACCTGACTCGTGAAAACAAAGACAGCCACTATCCACATCATCAACTCCCCCAAGCCACCCACAGCTGCCAGGATGCCCGTCTGTCCTCCAGCCTGCACAAGCAGCGTCTTCCCCC
>NW_010554455.1:0-1650 GCF_000687285.1 Phaethon lepturus | reverse complement strand
AGAACTCGGGGTGTCATTCACCCTGTGCCGATACCCGAGATGCCTGGAGCCAGGCGGCATCCAATGCCCGCCCCAGTGGGACGGGCACCCACTGCTTAGGGAAAGGGCAGCAGCTATAAATATCTGGAGAGCTGGGCTATATTTTTAAGGTGATTTCTCCTACTGCAAAATCACTTAATCTGTGGTCTGTTCTTACCGCTTCTGAGGACGTGTCAGCATTTGACTTTCTTTGTTCTTATTATTTAAAAAGGCCTCCACAGGCTTTCAAACCACAGAGGAGCACAAGTGACTTTGCCCTTTCTGGCTTCTGCTCAGACTGCAGTAAACAGGAAAAACACAAGAGAGCAGCCCGAGCCGAGCCTGTCTGCCCTGCCCGTGCCGTCGCCCCCGCCGCTGCCTGCACAGGCGCCCAGGGCATGTGGAGGCTCCCACCAGGGTCCCCCGAGGTGAGATGCTGCTCTCCCGCAACCCCGCTCCTGCAAACACCATCCCGGCACCCGGGAGCTGGATGGGGTCAGACATCCCTGAGGACAGCGCTCGGGTCTGGTAAAGTAAACGGGACTATTGACAGGGCATAAAGTCCAGCGCACAAGTATGCCTCTGCCGAACTCCCTCCCCAAACCGAGCCCAAAACCCAGCGGGGGCCCAGCTCCGACGGCTGCCAGGCCCACGGCCATTCATACGCTCGGAGGGACTGCTGCCAAAGCCACCGGTCACGACAAACCTCACCTCTCTCCATCTACGGAAAAAGAATAACAACCATTTTGCATGGTTGCCTGGAGGCTACATGAACTGCTGCTATAAGTGCTTCAGCAGAAAAGTGCCATAAAAGCACAAAGTACTACTACTGGTAGTATTTTTATTACTGTTACAGGATACATTGAACTTCACTTAAAAATACTCGTGAGAAGAAGCGGGGCTGTAATCGTTATTTTTAAAGCAGAATGAAACACAAACACACGTTGCAACAACCGCCGACGCGGCCTGTCGCACGCAGCTGGCCCGGGCGTGCAGGGCGTCTCAGCACCCGAGCGACACGGGGCTACGGGGCGCTCCCGGGGCAGCTCCTCCTGCGCTTTGCCCCACGTCCAGAGCTGGTAGAAGGATGAAGCTGTAGCTGGACGTGGATGAGTAGCACAGCCAGCACAGGCAGATCGGTGGCGAAGACAGAGGCAGCAGTGGATGCAGTGAAGGGGAGTCTGGATGAAGAACCTCCACCACAAGTCTTTACCATGAGAACTGGGTCAGTTCCCTTTCATTTTAATGACTTTACTCACACCACTATTACTGTTAAAAAATAAAGCCAGTTCTGGCCCACACAGCATGCAGCAACTGTCGACAGCAGGGCCACCAGCCCATCTGAGTTGAAGTCCCAAAGTGACCAAACTGCTTTTCTTCCACCGCAGGAAAACAAACAGAGCCTGGCTCCTCCGCGGCATTCAGCCTCAAACGCCCGGTCAGGGCTGGACGAGGTCACTCCAACTGCAAAGCCAGGAATGCTCATGCACGCAGATGTGGCCATCACACGCTCTGTCCCCACGCGGCCGTATTCCTTTCCTTCCCTGCGAGGGAGATACTCCTCACCTCTCACTTGCTAAGGAGGGGATGCTTCATTCCTCACCGGGAGGCCCCGGGACGCACGGCCGCGCC
>NW_010554454.1:0-450 GCF_000687285.1 Phaethon lepturus | reverse complement strand
TTTCTTGAGTGGGTGGTCTCTGAGTCGGTGGTCGCGATCTCCCCCTGCCGGAATTACCTTTCCCTCTAAGTTCATTTAAACTTGGCAACACTCAATAGACCTTTACGGGCCATTGGCACAATAAGTAATTATTCATTCCAAAGTGTTTGTTTTAAGACAACAAAATTACAAATTACACTTCTACATCATTGTTTAAACCCTTGATACTAAAATCAAGATGGAAAGGATTGAGTGGACTTCCGAGCAGCATTGTTGGTGCATGACATGTTTCTATAGTTACAACTTGCTACAAATTCACAAACCTATTTTCTAACCCTATTTTATTTTAATTCCCTACCACCTCGGTTACAAGAGGATCCTCCTTGGAAAAGGTGGGGGAGGCAGCAACAACAGTATGGTAAGCGCTACAGCAGGCAGAGGTTGAAGTCCCACCTGAAAAATGTCAGGGAC
>NW_010554453.1:1441-1647 GCF_000687285.1 Phaethon lepturus | reverse complement strand
CCTCCTTCCTCCATCCCCCTCACCGCACCCCTCTCCTGCCTCCCCGCGCAGATCCAAGGCGGAGATGCGGCACACCTGCCGCGGCACCATCAACCTGGCCACTGCCAACATCACCGTGGAGGATTCCTGCAACTTCATCATCTCCAATGGTGGGGCCCAGACCTACCACCTGAAGGCCAGCTCGGAGGTGGAGCGGCAGCGCCGGG
>NW_010554453.1:381-1380 GCF_000687285.1 Phaethon lepturus | reverse complement strand
AGCGCTGGGTCACCGCCCTGGAGCTGGCCAAGGCCAAAGCTGTCAAGATGCTGGAGGAGTCAGGTACGACCCTCACGCTGACATGCCTCTGCAGACCCTGTGGGAGCCGGTGTGTGTATCCCCAGCCCCCTCACAGCCAGGCAACACATGTCAGCCCCCTGCTACACCCGTGTGGGTCCCTCGCCTTGGGCCCAGGGGCCATTTTGCTCCTCTGCAGAACATGACGCCACATCCCCTCCCTGTTCCCAAGCCCCTTTTGCTCTCTGGCAGCAAGCAGCCTGCTTTTCCCCATCCAGCTCCCGTGCCTGGTTGGGATCCTGTGCAGGGACAGCATCGCAGGATGCGGCCTGGGGTGCTGGCAGCTGCTCCCTGAGCGGGGTTTGGAGGGGGTGGTCGTGTCTGTCCACATGTGAACTCAGCAGCTCTGTCCTGCCTGGTGTGTCCGTGCCGGCGTGGAGCCGGCTTCCGTGCTGCCTAACTCCAGCTTGAGGAGCTGCCAGCAGCCTGGTACCCGCTTCCTCGCTAGCGTGACTGCTTGCGTGCCAGCAGATTGGCCATCTGCTCTGAGCTGCCAGCCCCTGCTGCACTCTGTGGCCATGACATTGCCGTTCAGGGTGCCGTGGCAGTGGCCGGGAGCACCCCATGTGTGGCTCCCAGCCCTCAGGGAGTTGGGGGCCTCCTACTGCGCCTGTACTGGCAGCCCCACGGTCAGAGCCTGGTGTGGCTCGGAGGGCGGCTGCTCCCGCTGCTCCCATCGCACAGCTTCTCCTCCTTCCCCATCTCCTGGGAGGAGGGAGGCCCCACAGGGCCACGCTAACGTCCCTTCCTGTTGGCAGATGACTCCGGTGACGAGTCGGTGTCGCAGACGGACAAGACGGAGCTGCAGAGCACGCTGCGCACCCTGTCCAGCAAGGTGGAGGATCTGAGCACCTGCAACGACCTGATCGCCAAGCACGGCACGGCCCTGCAGCGCTCCCTCAGCGAGCTGGAGACCCTCCG
>NW_010554453.1:0-359 GCF_000687285.1 Phaethon lepturus | reverse complement strand
AGCGGGAGCCCCTCCGGCTGCCGGCCGAGAGCACCGAGAAGATCAAGCAGGTGAACGAGCGAGCCACCCTCTTCCGCATCACCTCCAACGCCATGATCAACGTGAGTCCGCGCCCCACCTCGTGGGGCGGGGCAGGGCAGGGGGGTCCCGTGCTGGGGGGCTGAACCCCGGAAGCAGACCGTGCGCTGATGGGGCACCATCTCCCCACAGGCCTGCCGGGATTTTCTGATGCTGGCCCAGACCCACAGCAAGAAGTGGCAGAAATCACTGCAGCACGAACGGGACCAGCGCATCCGGCTGGAGGAGACGCTGGAGCAGCTGGCCAAGCAGCACAACCACCTGGAGAGGGCCTTCCCCGG
>NW_010554452.1:0-2108 GCF_000687285.1 Phaethon lepturus | reverse complement strand
AGAGCAGCTTTGGTGGGCACCTGGCATTCAGTCAAGGTCAACCCACCACAGTTGACCTTGGCTGGCAACCAGGTGCCCACCAGGCCACTCTCTCACTCCTCCTCCTCGGACAGGGGGAGAATATAAGATTAAATACTCGTGGGTTGTGATAAAGGCAGTTTAATGAAGAAAAGCAAAGGCCGTGCTAATAACTACTATGAGATGAGTGAGCTAATAGCTAATAACTACTACTAGGTACATGATGGTTATATTAGTTTTCCCCAAACCTTTTTTCATGCAACTTAAAGGTAATGTATAACGAACCACCAAGGCATTACCAAGGTTACACATTCAAAAAAGATTAATTTTTGTAAATACTACATTTTCAGCTGCTGCTGTCGTGTTATCAGGAGAGCTAATAAAACTGGCTAGCAGGCAGAGCTAGCCTCTTCAAGCTATTGCCTGCTAGAGCCTTCGAATCCTAAGGTTTTGTCTCTCATCCTGTGCCTGTCCTGACAACTAGCTTAAAGAGATTAAAGAGACCCTCCCCACTTGGAATACCAGGTCTGGTCCCCAAGCCCCTGCAGGTGTGTCTGCAGAGGATGCTTTTAAAGCCCTGCAGTGTTGTACGGAACAGATACAACAGCTCAAGTCGCAGTATTCACAGGAACTGAGATGGTTACTGGGTGAGATACAGGAGAAGACTCAAGCCTCAACAGAGCAGCTTTGTTGTCGTATGGAGGCTCTAGAAAGGGTAGGCTCTGTTTCACCTCCCTGTTATCCCCCTACTATCCCCCTTCTTTTGCATGGTGGTGGTTTTTCCCCTATGTCTGCTTGTTATCCCCCTCCCCATTGACCGGGGATATGGAACCCTCCCTCTCTTTTTGCATTTCTTCTGGAGGTTTTCTTGGAGGGTTGAGATAGTGCTTTCCCCAGTAATCGCGCAAAGGTCAGCTTTATTTTGTCCCATTTGGGGGGCAAGGCCTTGCAGTGGGCTAGGTCATTGCATGCTCAAGGAGATGGGGTTTTGGATGACTCTACCTCCTTGCTTGCAAGGATGATGGATTTCTTTGGGGAACTCGTGCTTCAACCTCTTTTTCTAACCCTCTGCTCAGTCTGTGCCAGAGGGGGCAGAGTGTGGCAGAGACTACACCATGGATTTCCCACACTTACCTCGCTAGAGATAAGCCTCGGGGTGGAATGTTTGAGGGACAGTGTGCAAGTGAGGACCCTCGGTCTGCCATCTCAGTGGAGGTAGGGGATGGAGATCCATGCAGCAGCAAAGACACAAGGGTTATTGATGTGTTAGAAACCACAGAAGTGCCTGAGAACAGTCACATAGGAATTAGGGTTTCTCCCCCCTAAAAGGTGGTGGGATCAATAGCCCAACTGAAGTGCATCTACACCAATGCACACAGTATGGGCAACAAACAAGAGAAGCTGGAAGCCACTGTGCAGCAGGAAAACTATGATATACTTGCAATAGTGGAAACATGGTGGGATGACTCACACAACTGGAGTGCTGCAATGGATGGCTATAAACTCTTCAGGTAGGATAGACAAGGAAGGAGAGGCGGTGGGGTAGCCCTGTATGTTAGGGAGTGTTTTGACTGTCTAGAGCTTGACAATGGTGATGAAAGGGTTGAGTGTTTATGAGTAAGAATCAGGGGAAAGGCCAACAAGGCAGATATCATGGGGGGAATGTTATAGAGCACCCAACCAGGATGAAGAGGGAGATGAAATATTCTATAAGCAGCTAGGAGAAGTCTCACAATCGCTATCCTGTCTTCTCATGATGGACTTCAACTTACCTGATGCCTGCTGGAAATATAGTACAGCAGAGAGGAAACAGTCCAGGAGGTTCCTGGAGTGCATGGAAGATAAGACAACTTCCTGACAAAGCTGGTGAGTGAGCCAACTAGAGAAGGCACCCTGCTGGACCTGTTGTTCGGAAACAGAGGAGGACATCTGGGTGTTGTAATGGTTGGAGGCTGTCTTGGGCATAGTGATCATGAAATGACAGTTTTTAATTCTCAGAGATGTAAGGATGGGGGTTAGCAGAACTGCAACCTTGGACTTCCAGAGAGCAGACTCTGGTCTGTTTAGGGGCCTGGTTGACAGAGTCCCTT
>NW_010554451.1:1788-2073 GCF_000687285.1 Phaethon lepturus | reverse complement strand
TCCCAAAGAGGAGGAGAAAGCACACAGGAGTGTCTCGGTCCATGAACGGGGGCCCCCCCTGCCCCCAGGGCACCCTGCCTGCTGTGGGGTGTCAGAAGCATTTTGTCTGTTGCCCCTTTCCTGGAGAGGTGGGAGCGAAGGGACACTGTCGTCTTTGTCCGCTGTCTCGGGCTCGAGAGGACATGTGAGCAGGGATTTGTACCATCCAGGAAAAATCCTCTTCCCCTCGACCCAACCACAGGGAACTCACCAGACTCGTGACTTGGATGGAGCAACGGGGCTTGT
>NW_010554451.1:0-1637 GCF_000687285.1 Phaethon lepturus | reverse complement strand
TGCCTGGCTTGTATTTTGGGTAACCCCCAGGAACACGGAGGTTACTTTGAGGAATGTCCCCCTGGGCGGACCCCGCTGGAGAAGGCTGGGGGCTGGGGGGGAACTGTGCCTCCCCTGTTCACAGGGCTTGTTTGAAGGTTTCTGCGGTCTGCACGAAGGCTGCCCACCGGGACCCCAGGATGTTTGGTGTGAGATCATCTGGCTGCTTATTTAGGGACCACCAGCGAGCTGCTGAGCGCCTCGGGAGTCGGGCTGTGGCCACCTTTTGATACCGCAAAAGCAAATATTGAGAAACCCTTGTGGGCGGGGGGAGCCGGGTTGCTCGGGTGCTGGTAGCCGCCGCGCGCAGGCTGCAGCCGGGGCGAAATGCTTGATGTATGTCAGTGGGGTGGCACATGAAAGGTGCGGAGAGGTCATTAAATGGGGGACCTGGAGCCCCTGGCTGGCTTCGGGAGACCACCAGAGCTCTGCGGGGTGGTTGGTGTTTGGACAGAGCAGCACGTATTCCTCCTCCTCCTCCCTTCATCTTTAAATACCACCCCGCAGATTTCAAGGAAAAAATAAATGCACTTAAAATGGCATCATTTTGTGGTGCCTTGAGGACTATTTATATTTTTATTGCTCCCACAATTTTTATATAATAGCCTTTTTCATAGAAACACCAGTGTGCATGTGTGTGTAATTAATCCCTGCATCATCTTCAGAAAGCAGTTTTATAGCTGGATTTCGGGCAGTGGCACATGGTGGTTGGGATCCCGCCTGCCATCGGGCCCTTTACTGCGCTCTCCCGTGCCAGCTCCGCTCTGATCTTGAGCTTTTCGCCCCACTCGGAGCTAATTCAAGGTCTTGCTTTCCGGGCTGTGGTGGAGGCTGTAAGCCTGGTTGGGTGAGTTATCCTCTCCTGGAAGTCCCACAAAAATACGTTTCTTAGTGGTGAAGTAAGTCCAGAAAGCCAGTGCGTGGAGTGAACTGGACCGAGCTCACGCAAACCGGGTTTTTGCCTGCAGGTTTTAAGGAGAGAAGATGGCTTTTGCGTTGCCTAGACCGGCTCTTTCCGCAGCACGGCTCTGGAGCCGAGGCCGGCAGCTCCGCGCTCTGCCGGCAGACTCGCCTCTCCCATTCCCTGTGGAAAATGAACCAAATCTCTCAACTTCCAACTGAAACGTAAGATGTGAGATAAGTGTTTACTGGAAGGCTCCCGCTGCCAAATAGCCTGGAGACCCTTTCCTTCCTCCTCCTCTGAGCGAGGCCGTCCAGGTGCTAACTGCGTCTCTCTGAGATGCGGTACTTAGCACGTTCTGGTCTGGCACGGGATTTTCACCTTCATCGCAGTAATAACTACGCTGAACAATGCACAAACCACTGGCTTGTATCAAGTATCTTCTAGCAGCTTCCGTACCTCCTCCTCCTGATGTTTGCTGGTGTTTCTGGGTCCCGTGCCAGGCGCTCTGGAGAAAAGGGAATAAAGCGGCGGCTTCTCGGAGGCAAACCAGCTCTCCTCAGAGCCTCGGTTCCGCAGAACGCTGAAGCGTGGCCCGCGCTGAACCAGCGCCCAGAGCCACCCCGGTGGGCACAGTCGATGCTTTGAAGCTGCTCTTCCACCCCTTCCCGCGTCCGTCCAGCCGCGCCGGCGGCTC
>NW_010554450.1:0-293 GCF_000687285.1 Phaethon lepturus | reverse complement strand
AAATTCCCCTCTCTCCACAAAACCCCCTTCCAGTTTCTGCTCCTCTCCCTGGCTCTGAGACAATGTTTGGGGGGTTTTTTCCCCCTCCCCTTTAGGGGTTTTCAGCACCGAGACCATAAATCGAGCCTCGCGGTGAGGATGCCGAGCATCCGCCGCTCATGACTACGACCGGCTCCCAGCAAGGCTTTCCCTTGGAAAAGGGGAGAGCAGATCCACGGGCTGCTGACCCCAGGCAAGCTATGGACCGGGGAGGGGGATTCGCCGCAACCGCCTTCACTGGAGCCCGAGGACCC
>NW_010554449.1:0-1952 GCF_000687285.1 Phaethon lepturus | reverse complement strand
CGACCCTGCCCGAGGTATCCAGAGCCAGGCTGAGCACCGCTCCCGTGCCTCCCCGCTGCAGCCAGAGCCAGGCGCTCCCGGAGGGGCAAAGCCGATAGATCAGCCAAAATCAAGACGGGGTTTTCCAACGCGTCCCAGCGATTCAAGGCACCAGCCCGTGGATTTAACGCGCCTCGGCCACCACAGTCCCCGCGGCCAGCAGTCACACTTCAAGTCTGTCCCCGAGTCAGGGGTCCCCAGGGCTGCACCGGTGGCGTGGGGACGCCGGGGCCGTCCAGCTCCCAACGGCAAAGCCAGAGCCGGGAGATGAAGGTTGATGCATTCAGAGGGAGAGCAAGGCACGCGTTTCCAAGGGGAGCGGGCAAGGAGCCGTGGGAACGGCTGCGGAGAGCCCGGCCCTTCAGGCACGAGCTGGCGACGGTGCAGCGGTTACGGGCAGAGGCTCTGGGGTCCTTTCCCAGGGCAGAGCGGCGGCACGAGATGGTTTGCTCCGGCATGATCCATGGATGAACCACAGGCGACCTCCAGATCCGGACCAGGGCTCAGCTCCGGCTGACGAGGATCCTCCTTGCCCGTACAAAACCAGCCAAACTTTCTCCCCGGCAAGCGCTGGCGGGGGGAATAACCCCCGACCCAGCAGTTTCGCAAGGTTAATTTGGAAATGAAGCTGCCATCCCGCAGGTCGCTGGAGCCGGGAGCTCCTCGTCCTCCTGTCCCATGGCCGACTTGGCCACTCCGGGGGGAAGAAAGGGATTTTTTGGTTGTGGATGGTTTGCCTGGCAGAGTGGGGAAAGCCGGTTCGGCAGCACAAGGTGCTCAGGCGGAGGCTGGAAATGGATGCCTCGTCTCCAGGAGAAGCAGCTTCGTCTTACCGAGCCCGTGGAGACGCCGAGCAACTGCCGAGGGCTGGGAGCGAGAGCCAGACGCATGCAAACGACGAGGAAAACTCACATTTTTAATAGCGAGGTGATTAACCATCAGAACAAACTCCCCAGGGGAGGAGAGGATTTGCCATCTCTTGACATCTTCAAGTCCAGACTGGATGGCTTCTCGGGATGATGCTGGAGCACATCACAGGGTTCAAAGCAGCGAGAGCTCGGCTGGGGCTTCGGGGCGGTCAGAAAAGCCGCTGCCGCCGTCTCTCCTGCCTTTGAGTCCACCAACCTCAAACACGAACTATCTTTTGCATTCAAATGCCCCAAAAAAAAAAAAAAAAAATCCAAGCGTTTCTAGATGAGAAAGCTTTCTTATTTCAAACAAGGCAAATCCCAAGAGGGAAAAGCCTCTCCTCCCTTCCCCGACGAGGCAGCGTGCCCCTCAGACGGGGCAGCACAAACCCACGCCGCGTGGCTCTCTCCCTGCTTCCTTCAGCACCAAGAACTCGCGAGAGCTGGATGCGCCATTTGCTGGAGAAAAACCTACTTTGAGCAAAGGGCAGAGAGAGAAATCAGCGTCCGAACAACTTCTGCCCCGGCCGAGAGGGTGGTGGCCTCTGTGAGCCCACCCGCTCCCGCGCCAGAGCTCAGCCATTTGCGCCACCGGTGCCCTTTCTCCAGCATCTGCAGGTCCAGGTCAATTAAATAAATACCAGCATTACGTCAGGATGCTCTAATGTGGTTACGAGAGGGGGTGTGAACGCAGCCCTTCGCACACCGGCGATAGCTGGCTTCCCACCGCTGGGGCCAAGCAGGAGAAGAAAACATGAACCACGTCTGGGGAAGAAGGAAACATCAGCCACATCTGGGCAGGTGTTTTCCTGCTAGACCCAACAAGCATCGCGGTGACTGGGAAACTGAGACACGGAGCGGGCCAGGAGCATCCCGGGGTCCTGGCCCATGACTCCACCGCTGTTTATCCTCCCAACAAGCCCGGGAGGGCTGGAAGCACAGCTCTGCCCACGGCAGAGATGGGGAAACTGAGGCACACCGCAAGCCGGAGTCCATAGCTGTCCA
>NW_010554448.1:70761-89769 GCF_000687285.1 Phaethon lepturus | reverse complement strand
ACCACTACCCCGACCTGCCCCGACCCGCCGGCACCGCCGCCTCGGCACTGCAACCGCAGCCGGCCGAGGGCAGCCAGGAGACAGGGTCCCCGCTGTATCAGCACAGGTCTTCCCCCTCCTCCTAACAGTTGCTCAGCGTGTCTTGGCAACAGCTAAAATTATTATATTACACATGACTTTTTATTTAAGTTCGACTAAAAATAAAATCGCCGAGCTCACATTTGCGCAGTCATCCTTGGTTAACTTTAGCTCCCTGTAGCCTTCTGCCCTGGGCAGTCAGCTTTGGCAGGTAAGTCGGCAGCTCCTGGCCGAGGCGGCTGCCTGCGGACACCGTGGGGAGACGGCCTTGACACGGGATGCTCGTCCTGCTCCCCTTGCTGCGGGAGCTCACGCTGGGCTCAGACCGTCCTTCGATCTCTCGTGGAGATGGACACGAGCTGCAAACCCAGGATTTAAACACACTCACCGTGGGGAAAAGCTGGGAGCAGAGGGCTGGCCCCTCCGTCTGCAACAGAGCAGGGAGCTTGTACATGGGGCTGAACAGGGCCAGTCTCTTTTGCTGTGACAGATAAACCAGGCTCCAAACAAAACTAGTTGTTCCAAAAGCCCAAGGCGTCTGGGTTCAGCTTCTCTGCATCAAAAGTACTGCTATGAAGCTGTATGAAACCTGGTGAAGTTTCACTCTGCAGGAGCTGAAGCAAAGGTTTTATTCTGCTGAACAGCATTGAACCACTGAGTTTTTTTTGGGGGGGGAGTGTGGGGGTGTGTGTGTGTGTAAATCTTTCATATGGCTGACTTCATCATCACTGGTAACAAAAGGGCTGCCCAAAATCTCCTGGAGAGCATAGGAGGAATGAACAAGCTTAATGGAGACAATGGATGACACCGCTGTAGAGCGGTGAAGACTGCCCCACTTTTCCAAGCCCAAGTACTTCATGGCAAGACTTCGAACTCCAGTAGACAAAGGACTGGATTTGCAGAAATGCAAGTGTGCAGCATAAAACAGCCTACTTCTACTTCAAGACTTAAAAGTAGAATGGTAAGTTTTCAGCATAATTCAAGTTCCAGCAACAGCAAAGATAAGACAGGACTGATTTTGCTCAGGAAGCAATGAAAGGGAGACAACCCAAACAGCCTCTCAACATCAAGAGGTACAAGACCTGGTTAAACTGTTCTTCGCTGGCTGTCCTAGAAAGACAAACGCCTGCCTTCTGCGGTGTGCCGCATGGTTTGTTATCTGTACGCTTTTTTTTTTTGATCCAAGTCGTTTTTCTAACTCTCCAGATTTCCTTTCTCTTTAACTTCAGAGTTGTTGATCACAATTTTTGAGACACACAAACGAGCAGCAAACACCAGGTTAACTTTTTTTCCTGCTTTGTACTTGTATCTGTGTCACACGAGTGCGTGCGTGCGTGCGTGCACGCGTGTGTAATTATGGCTGGGAAGGTAAAGGGAACAAAGAGATCAGGGACAGCAGCTGGACTTTGGTATCTCTGGCAGCAAGTACACATGGAACATTGCTAAAGTGTCTGGACAGCCAGTGTCCGCTGGCAGCCTGCCCACACTCAAATTCCTGGAAAGGCTTAAGGCAGAAAAATAATCACTCGGAGGAGTGACCATCTGGGCTTGTTCTGGTCCCACAGGGATTGCTCACTGGAGCTCAGGATGTGCATTTTTCATGCAAAACTCCAGCGTGTCTCTGCAAGGCACTTTAAACCTCAGTATGTCTCCCAAAACAGTATTTTTCTATTTATTTCATCTAATAAATTTAAAACTCATGAGAGGATACTGGGTTATAGCTTGAGGGGATGACCTCCTTTTTATTTATCTAGAGTTCACGGCAGCAAAGGTAAAACCAGCAGCACAAATCACCGTGATCATATGCTGCATCCCACCACCCAGGACTGAGTCTTGGGGTGCAGAGAAGTTGGGGCCAGACTGACAAACCACAGCAGCACCTGGTTATGCAAACAGTGGGACTTCCACTGCCTGCAGAAATCAGGCATTTTTTGCAGTCCTGTGATGTAGCTAACATCATTTTTAGGTTTCTAAAACACCTTTGAAAATCTGGTCCCCCGTCCCCTCTGGCCCCTGACCTTCGTGCAGTTGCTAGCAAGCTCACACCGATGTGTGCCACCAGGAGCAAGGGCTGGGACCACCCGCTCGTTTCCCTTATTGCGTGGAGCAATCACTCAAGGGGGCCGCTGTCAGCCTCCAAGTTCAGGGATACTCAATTCAAACCAGTCGCTTATTGTCAAAAGGCTCCTTTGATCCCAAACCCGAGTAACACACAGATTATTATGACTTTTCAACTTTCACCTTCCAGCTCCAGGTATACCAGTAAATTCTCACATTTACCCATGCAATGAAAAACTGGGTTTCCCCTCTGTCAGATACCCTTACCCTGCCTGCTAAGTAGACATCAATGCAATATTCCAAGAGTACATTGAAAAAATAATCCTTTGAATCGAGCCTGACACACAGCTCTTCATATCTGGGGCGTTACTGGGCAAAAGCAGCAGCACAGTCTGATGCTCCTTCCTCAAATCACCTGCCCATCCCATCACGATAGGGTGAGCGGGTAATTTCGGCAGCGCTGGACATCAGTGGGAAGGGAGGGCACTTTGTCCCACCTCTCCCCTCCCCTCCAAGGAGGTGGGCATCTTGCAGGATCAGATTCAGAGAGATTAAAAGACAGACAACATCGCAGAGGGCCCCGCAGCTGGCTCCCAGATCCATACGCCAGCTTTCTGCCCCTCGCTCTACACCCTTCCCGCTACGTATTCGTAGTTGTAACTGCTACAGATTTCATTAGCCTTGCCATGTGCAGCCTGGCACACGCCAACAATAGCTATTGGAGTTTATTGTCCGATCCGACCAATTTCACAGCTCTCTGGCAGATTTCCCAGGAGACCCAACTGCAGAGATCCATTAATAAGAAACATGAAAACCTCTAATAAAATTTGAAATTCTCCTCCCAAAACTAAAGGATTCCTGATCAACGCTGCATCTGCAAGACAGCCTGTCCACTGCAGTGTTAGCTCTTATTATCCTTCTGGGAATCCGCCACAGCAAATTGCTCCAGGTTTCTGCAGAGCGAGCAGCTCTTCTGCACGCCCCTCCTCTCCCCGGTCAGATCAGACAGCCTCTACGCAATATAAAAAAGCAAGCGATACGAGCAAACCTCAGTGAGCACATCACTGCATGTGAGATGCCCAACGGCTTGACATTCCCATGAAATTTTATGATGCAAGTATGTACGTACCAGAGTGGAGAGAGGAAGATTTAGGAGTCAAAAATAGTGTAAGATAGACTCCTGAAAGGACAGACAGATGATGGAGTTCCAGGACAGCCATTCGCTCGATGACATTCATGAATTCAGAGATTATTAGAAAGCTACTCCACTGATTAACTATCCATTTCTGCTATTTAGCGCCTGAATTTTCAGCATAGAGGAGATCTGCATGTTCTAAGCAGGGCACATGTCTCCTGTAGTCATTTTACTACAGTTACTCTGCGGTTAGGTACACACGGTTATTTTCTGTGGTGGGTGCTGATGAGCTCCACAAGAATACTCTAAGTATTAGCTTAGGTTTCAGCTAGGCTAACTGCTGAATTAATGACTTTTGAACTATCTTTCAAAAGTTTGCAGGTTTCTGCCATCAGTTCATCTGGGTACCATCACCCGGTTCTGCAACAGGAAAGATGCCCATGTTTTCAGCATCTGTAAGTCACGCCATGCTCTGGACACGCAGCACACCCCTCTGCGCACACGTATAGCAATGCAGCTACATGTAAGCCTTGTAGGACTGCGAGTATCATGAGTGATCTGAGGAGATTCTCATCTGCCTACTCTTTTATTCCATGGTTTTTTTTTTACAAAAAAGGTTATTAGTAAAGGCGATCCCTCTTTTTCCAGCACGCTTTGCAGAGAGGTGGTACCACAGAGCGCAGCACAAGACGCCAGGCAGGCAGGTAGGCTGGAAGCAAGGAAGGATTTGCTCCGAGAGCCGCAAGCCAACCCTGCAGCAGGGCTGCTGCCGGAGGGCTGGGTGCATCCATCGGCTCCCCCGGCTCCCAGCCCACCCCACGGGCAGCACCCTTCCTCCCCAGCACAGGAATCCCCTGCCTCACAGTGCCAAACCTGGGCACTCAAGTATCATGAGTCAGGACCCGCTTCTTGCCCCTGAAACACATGATACTGGTTTACAAATAGATTTCTTAAAATAATAATGGTGGAGGTTATTTGCTTTTTTATTATTTTTTCTTTTAATTTGCCCTTCTGCTGCATGAGGCCTTTCAGGCACAAGGTCTCTGCCTTTTCTCTGCAACCCAGAAGACCAGAAATTTACTTTCTTAGCTGAAAGTGGAATTTCCTATCTCATCATTTGACACCGGGAACCGGTGTTTTGCGAAACAGCGTCAGGGATCTAGTGACTAGTGATAAAAATGCAAGAGCTGACAACACTGACTACAGTTAAATTTCTTCGAGGGCGAAGCGCTGGACTCCAGAGCCCTCCGCCTCTACGGAGGAAGGGGAAAAAAAGATTTAACTGGTAAGTGAGGGCCTGAGCCCTAGAGCAAAGCCATGTGAGCGTGCACAACTCGACGCATGGCTTTCTCTTTCAGCTGCACAGCAGAATGCGCACCTCAGTTGACCCTACAAGTGCCACCTCAGCCACGAAGGAAGGACCTGGGGCTGCCTGTGCCTGGGGCTCAGGCTGACTGCAAACCGCGCGGTCCCGCAGGCAGCGCCAATCCGGGTGTGACGCTGGAGCGTGTTCCAGCAGCGCAACGTTTCAACCACCACGCCGCGCTGAAGCGCTTACAACCTGACAGAGGTCTGCCAAACCCCTCCAAAGCCCTGTTCCCCAAGCCTCAGAGGTGGCTGTGCCAAGAGCATCAGGACCACCAACCCAAGATGCTTGGGAAGGCAGCATCCCCCTTCACACACCCCCAGCACCGTCGGTGGCAGTGCAGAAGCCGTGGAGCAAACGCACATATTTTAAAGGGCTCCTTCAACCCTGCTGACACCAGGACAGAAAGGTGGATCCCCTTATCATGCTCTGCAAGTGGCCATATGCAGCATCTAACCTTTTATCTCCTGCACCGCACCGACTGCTGCAGGACGGCAGGTTTACAGGACCGGTTTGTCTGATACTGCACAGCGACATCCTTTACTCTTGCACCCATCCCCTAGAGGCGCGTCTGCAGCCTAAATGAGTGAATAGAGCTCATTTATAAACAAGTATAATACTCAAATTACTTTGTTGATGTTTTTCATTTATCTAAAATGTGCCCAGCTACAATGGGAGCTGCCTCCACAATTTTCCATTGAAAATTTCACATGAGTGACTATAAACGTAGTGACACCCACTCGCCGCTCATTTTAACTTGTGACAGAAACTGTCATGCCTGTATGAACACATTTGCACTGCAGATATGTCACACAGGTCTCCTTCCATGTGTCTGAAAATGCTCGCTAACGTTCTCTCCTTCTTCGGCAAAATAATTTAGAGAAATGCCTAGCTTTGCTGCCAGGAGAGATGAATAAGAGCCCCACAAAAAATTACAGAAACCGGGGGCGTTTCACCCCTTTTGAAGATCCAGCCAGTAACACCAGCAAGCAGCAGCCATCTCAGAGCAGCCATTTTACAGATAAGCACAGGCGCTCATGGCGAGGAATGCACCTTTAAGCTCGGCTGATAAGGGGACAGCGTGAGAGCATGGCTTTAGGGGCTGATCTGGAAAGGTCAGCTGCACGCTCGATGCCTTTCCTTGGAAGTCCTCCCTGCAGACTGCTTCACTGGTAGATTCCACATGCTAGCCAATTAGACTATAATTAGTACATCTGTAAAGTGCAAAACATGAATTGACATTAAATTCCTCTTGAAATGGATTCCAACACCTCGCCTTCTCTCAGGCTTCATTCAACAAAGCTTTAACTTGAAGCAATTTTGCTCATAGCCCCAGTACACGGTGCCTTGCCACATCAGCATCACTGACCGTCACCACTGACAAAACCGGAACGCCAGCAGCTCACCCCGGCCCCAAAGGAGTGCAGCGTGCTCCCCCAGCGCTACAGAAGGCTGAAGCAAGTTCAACATCACCCCCAGCCACCTCTCTGGTCTTTCTTTCTCTAATTAATTCATTTTCTTCTTCTTCATTCAGGGTCAGCTACGTTTGGATGTGCTCTACAGCACTGCCCACTCCTCCTGCACAGACCCTCAAACTGGCAATCTCAGCCCAGGCCACATCGTAGGCGTCAGTGCACATATGAATGCATGTGGGCAGGAAAAAAAAAACCAGACCAACTCTTCTGCACCCCCTCTCCCCAGAAAACGCCTGTCCTGGCCCTGCAGCCCACAAAACTAAGTGACTAGTTACTTTTCCCAACTCAGCGTTGTGGGGAGCCTCCCTCCTGCTTCATGGGGAGCGTGGCAGGCAGATACAATGGGCTTGGAGGCCAAATCCATCACCAGCATCACTTGACTGAGGCCAGCACAGTGAGGGTGAGATCGCCCTGTCTGCTCTATCTGACAAGGCAACGCAGAAAACAAAATGAAATAACACAGGTTTATAACAACATAGCAGGCTCCACAGTCACAGGCTCCGGTTGCAATTAAAAAAACCTCCCATTCCAACTAAGAATGCAAATCATCAGCGTTGCTCTCAAGCAGGGAATGTTGACAAATGAAGGCGGTGTGCTAGTGCTAACAGGCAGTGCCAGTACTCTTAATTTAAGTACGTGAGAAACAAAGGTATGTACCATCCAGGACTGCCAGAAAGAACTCACTTTAAACAGCAATCAAAAAGAACTGGAAGGATTTAAAAATTACTTTTCTTACAAAAAACAGATAGAAGAAAACCTTTTGCTCCCTTTCTCCCAGCCAAGTGAAGAAGGAACAAGAAAATAAAAATCACACAGCTCCCATAAAGATTATTTATACAGGAGTTTTGAACTCAGGAACTAAAAACATTGCTCTGTTGGACATGTGGGTCCAGTGAATCACAGCCTGGAAATCTGAATGGACCTTTCATAAAAGCCACTGAGCCACGAACATGCTTTCTCACCACTGTGATCACTTCTGTGAAAGCATCTTACCCATCTGCCACTGGAAATCCGCGGTGCAGAGACAAGTGACTCCCCGACACCAGTAAAATGGACAAAAGGATGAGTAGCTACCTGCAGCTGGTTTCAATCAAAAAGCCGAGTAATTATTGCAGCCCTCTCCTGTGGCTCATATGGAGCGCAGCATGGAGCTGTAAAGCGTTATGCAAGTCTAACGTGCTGCCAGATCTCTTAGAGCAGGCAGCAGCCAAGTCGCTCCCTCCCACCATTGGCTCAGCTTCATTAACTTAATCAGGTATTCATTCATTCACTCACTCACTCATTCAAAAAAAAAAAAAAATTTACACTAAACCTGGCGAATAGCCAGTGCCATGCATGCAAGGAGCATGCTCACATCAGCCAGCAGGGCTGGAAGAAAAAAGGATAATTTAATATCCCTCACACTTTGAGAGGGGCACTAGTTTTACATGCAGCCCGGGCACACACGCACCTTTGTCACAACCTCCCCAGAAGCATGGAGGGCTCGGGAGCTGCGGCGGGGGCAGACGCTGGCTCTGGAGACCTTGGACTCAAGAGCAGCCCTGTAAGTCAGCGCAGCCAGCAAGCAGCGGAGCAGGGCACTTCCCCAGAGCAATGGTCTAATTAATTAATTTGATTATTTAGGGGGGAAAAAAGGAATTGTGGCAGGATCAACTCATTTTGCTGCAAGGTTCCTACTCTTTCTTCCGCATATACCACATATGTTGCACAGCTTAATCCAGACAGAAGGGAACAACACAGAACAGAAAGGGGAAAAAAAAAAGTAAAAAAGAGGGGAAGCATCACACAACCAATGTTAAGAGCAATTGGTAATGGAAATCTCTGCTTGACCCTCGTATCTGTAAACGTAAGACTTCCTACAGGCGTGTAGCATTCAAGCATCAGTCTCCTCCCTTGCACAGTTCTTGCACTTGTTTTTCCTAGTCTTTACATGTAAGTTTGCAAAGAATGTTATTTCTTCCCTCTAGCTGTCATCAGAATGACTTTCACTGCTTTTTTTCCAGCAAGCTGCAAGAAAGCTGCTTTATGACTATTCCAAAAAGCAGGCCTTGAGAGTCAGCTCTGACTTCACTGTGAGAAGTTTCATGCAGTGAGCCAGGCTGGGCATTAAGGACAGGGCAGAGGTGTTATATTTCCCACAGCAGAAGCTAAGCAACAGCGTGAAAGCAGTCAGCATCTCTTCCCCTTATCTCATTCTGCCCTGCATGAAGAAATACCAGATGGCAGGTTACTCCAAGCAAGTCCATAACAGTAACACAGAAACACAAAGCACTGCAACTATTTCAAAATAGTGTTTATGGTTATATGATGAAAACAACACACCCCAGTGCAAATCCTCAGCCACAGACCTGGCCAACATGCCCCAAGAGCATCCGCACTCCCCACTTTCCTCCAGCGATGCAAATCAGACCTCACAACCCTCCATCTTCTTTTATCACGGACATCACAGATCTTCCCCGTAGGAACTTCAACTGCCTCTCCTCTAGCTAGCCTCCAAGTCAATATTTCTCTTCAGACAAAAAAGCATCCCCAGATCTTCTATAGCCACTGCCACAAACCATGATCACAGAATCACAGAATCATTAAGGCTGGAAAAGACCTTTGAGAACATCAAGTCCAACCATTAACCCAACACCACCATGCCTACTAAACCATGTCCTGAAATGACACGTCTACACGTTTTTTGAACACTTCCAGTGATGGTGACTCTCCCACGTCCCAGGGTGGTGGTGATGCAAACGGCAAATCAGACAAAGACTTTCAAAAAGGTCTATTAACATAAGGCCAACATTTAGCTGAAGGTCTGCAGTTCAGATGCACTTAGCAAATGCATGCAGAAGACCCCAAACCAAGACCCATCACTCTGACCCTGACTCTTCCTCTAACCTTACTCCAGAAGCCCATGGTTAACTCCTGGATCCCTTCGTGAATTTTTGTGTAGGTGTACGTACTGAAGAGCACCTAAGTCCCTAGTAGACAAGCAAACACACAGCTTCTAGGGAACCAGCTGTTGATACGTGCAGGGGCTACAAGTGAATGTTACGTATTTGCAGCTCATCAGCAAGTGAACAGTGAAGGATGGCTGAACATTGCTGCTTTGACTGGTACATGACAGCACATAGGAATTGCTGAGTAGAAAACAAAAACTACTCAAGATGCTTTTACTACATTAACAGAATTAAAAAAGAGAAAGAGATGAAAGGGTGTCTGAAGGTGACACGCTTCTTCATTTTTGCCCCTTAGCTTTTGGGCTTCTGTGTAGGACATCAGCCAAGCCTTGAAGTACTCGTATACTCAAGTCAGCCTTCTCCACCAGAAGTTCAATCTTGAGCTAAGGGCCTTTAAATTATCCAAGCACTTAAGCACTGTGTCTCTTTGATTACCTTCGTCCCCTTCTCTAAAGGGGGTCTGAAGCTTGGAGGTTGCTCCTGTTATTTTTGCTTCACCTCCCTTCTCTTGCATCCCTGACTCAACTACTTCATTCAAGACACAATGTGAATCCTTCTTCCTCTACCCATGCCACCAGTCTTAGCTTCCCCTCTCCTGCTTAAACAGCTGCTCAAGCCTTCTTCGCAGCAGCAACCTCTTTTCCTTCCATCACGGCAACAAACCACTGTGAGATTCCATCCCCAAGCCACTTCTCCATACTCGGGAGCACCCAGCGAGATGTGATTTCTGACACAAGAAGTAGCTACAAGAGTTTTAAAGAAGGCCATCAGAAGGACAGGAACAGAAGAAGAAAACCCACCTGGGAACACTATGAGTATTTTATCTCAAATGATCCGAACGTGGGCAGAGGTTCTAGTTTGGTCTAGATAAATAAAAAGGATGTGGTTTGAGCAATTCTGATTCTTTACATGAATCATTTCACTCCTCCCTCTGAAAGAATCATTAGAAGAATGCAGAGTTTCATGATTCAAGGTAGGAGAATGAGAAGGCAATATTTCAGCACTGTGAAATGAGGCTTGCGTGTCTAACCGCACTGCCAGCTCGGCGTTCACTTCTCACAAGTGTCAAGTATATCTTCCCTTCTGTATCTCTGCAAGCCCCAGTTCTGTCTGTTGTCATCACTCATGGGATTTACCTAATCCCTGATACAGCAGAAAAAGTCATCTTTTTTGCTGGAGAAACAGAATCACATCTCGAGCACACACTGAAAAATTAAAATTGTACATACTGTTTATTGTACCTCCATTCATCCACCCAGTGTTGACAGTATAAATACAAATGATGCCCTTAACAAAAAGCTGAACTGTGGTCCAATGTATTCAGTGGTATTTCTTAGAGATTTCCACTCGTTTTTGCTGTTTCTCTGCTCACATTCCTCACACTTCAGCATATTCAAGCAGCTGCCTGTTTATACAAACACAGCCTGAAACAGAAATGTTGATTCCCTTCTTCATCAAAGCTGGTGTCTTTAGCTGTATCCACTGGTCTGAACTAGAAAGTGGGGAAGAGGCAATCAAAAGCTAGTGGTTCATTTAAAATCTATTATCTCATGTTTCAGCTACAAAGCGGCACTTGATAACTTTCTAAGCACAGAAATTCACCTTTCTGGAGTTTTATTTTTAACACTAGTGGACTGCAATGTTGACCTTTTAAATTCATTATATCACATTATACACGGCAGGTACAACTCGCTGTACAGCTCCTTTCATACACAAATACATGACATCACAGTTCCAGATTTTATTGGCACTCCTTGGACTCAGGCCAGTGAACCCAGCTCATGACTCTGCATTCTCTACTGATAAAACCCTCCTACCAGCTAGGGAAGCCTTTTGCATATCACCCAGAGAAACTGCGTTAGCCTTTTTGAGATGACAGATGTGTCCAACTGCAGTTTGCCAATGCATTTCCATGGGTACTACCTATAGGGCTTTGAAGTGCTCCCTCCAGACTGCAGCTAAGGCAAGACCTACTGCGAAAGCTGGTTCTCCAACCAACAATACCTTGTTAATGACAGGATTTCAGTTTCAGCTAAAGGACCTTTCAGAAGCATTCTAACTTAGAGATGCAGACAGGGGTCTGAGTGCTCAAAACCTTCCCGTGTTCCTCTTCAAAGCAGCATTTAAGTGCAGTTCTTCCAGTGAAGAAAACAGTTAAAACAGACTCAGATTCTCCCATTGCAAAGCAGAACCCAACAGGGAGACTTTCTTAGGCGAAGAAAGCTCTTGGGAGACTCCCTTGCAAAAACTGCCTCATCTCACAAAGACGTCTGCTCCAACCAGGACTAACAGGGACACGGACAGTTGGTCAAGTCTGCTCGTGGAGGCACCCTTCGTCTAACAACATGAACTTTGGAAGTGATAGCTACGTGATAGACATCATTTATCCTACCACCCCACAGCTTCCCCTGTGGCCGCAGAGACAGAATCATAGAATCACAGAATCATTTAGGCTGGAAAAGACCTTTAAGATCATCAAGTCCAACCATTAACCTAACACTGCCCAGTCCACCACTAAACCGTGTCCCTAAGCACCACATCTACACGTCTTTTAAATACCTCCAGGGATGGTGACTCCACCACCTCCCTGGGTAGCCTGTTCCAATGCTTGACAACCCCTTCAGTGAAGAATTTTCTCCTAATATCCAGCCTAAACTTCCCTTGGTGCAACTTGAGGCTGTTTCCTCTTGTCCTATTGCTTGTTACTTGGGAGAAGAGAACAGCACTCATCTTGCTACAACCTCCTTTCAGGTAGTTGTAGAGAGCAATAAGGTCTCCCCTCAGCCGCCTCTTCTCCAGTCTAAACAACCCATGTTCCCTCAGCCACTCCTCATGAGACTTGTGCTCTAGACTCTTTAGCAACTTCACTGCCCTTCTTTGGACGTGCTCCAGCAACTCATGTCTGTCTTGTAGTGAGTGGCCCAAAACTGAACACAGGATTCAAGGCACAGCCACACCAGTGCTGAGTACAGGGGAACGATCACTTCCTTACTCCTGCTGGCTAAACTATTGGTGATAAAGGCCAGGACGCTGTTGGCCTTCTTGGCCACCTGGGTACACTGCTGGCTCATATTCATCCGCCTGTCGACCAACACCCCCAGGTCCTTTTCCGCCAGGCAGCTTTCTAGCCACTTTTCCCCAAGCCTGTAGCGTTGCATGAGTTGTTGTAACCCAAGTGCAGGACCTGGTCACTTTGCCACAGAAGGAGATCTGGTTTAGTCAAGCAGGACCTGCCTTTCACAAATCCATGATGACTGAGCCTGATCGCCTGGTTGTCCTGTATATGCCACGTGATGGCACTCAGGATGATCTGCTCCATAACCTTCCCTGGCACCAAGGTCAGACTGATAGACCTGTAGCTCCCCAGATCCTCCTTCCAGCCCTTCTTGTAGATGAGCGTCACATTTGCTAGCCTCCCATCAACTGGGACCTCCCCAGTTAGCCAGGACTGCTGATAAATGATCGGAAGTGGCTCAGTGAGCACTTCTGTCAGCTCCCTCAGTACCCTTAGGTGCATCCCATCCAGACCCATAGACTTGTGTGTGTCTACGTGGTGTAGAAGGTCACTAACCATCTCTCCTTGTATTATGAGGGCTTCATTCTGCTCCCCGTCCCTGTCTTCCAGCTCAGAGGGCTGGGTACCCACAGAACAACTGGTCTTACTATTAAAGACTGAGGCAAAGGCACCATTAAGTACCTCAGCCTCTTTCTCATCCTTTGTCACTATATTTCCTCCCCATCCAATAAAGGATGGAGATTCTCCTTAGTCCTCCTTTTGTTGCTCATTACCTGCCACTGCCATTCCTATGGTGAAAAGGAAAAGGGATTTTCTCCCTGCCCTGATTTTATTTAGACTCATTTAGTCCTGGACTGAGTGATTCTCCAGCATCTGATCTGTTTACCACTCTCCCTCTCTGCCTACTCTGATTTTTTCTTCTGAATGCATAATGATTTTACATCAGTTCATCTGGTTTGGTTTCTTTTTCATATGCGGTTTTTGACTTGTAGACTCCTTATGGTAGATGTGGAATATAATGCTGTTCCTTCTGTCTTTTGTTTTCCTTGTGTTTATGAATGGATGTTACATTTTCTTAGAAATGTGAAATAACTACTGCAATGTATGATACATAATCTCTTTGGTACAATAAATATGTTAGAAAAATATGGAATAACCATGAGATCATACAACCAGGGTGACTAAAACAACAATATCATCAGTCACAATGTACGCAACTCCTGAGGACGAAAAACCTTGGTAATACTCTGCTATGAGGCTGGTGAAACTAAAACCAAAATAAGCTACACAGTCACTGTTGCCCTTGGGTCAAAATTAAGTAAGAACTAATGGTTTCTAATAGAAGTGGCAGGAATTTTCCAAGAAAAATTTACATTAGGAAATGCTTGTTTTCAAGCCTGAATCCGTAGGGGGGGAAAAGTGTTTGAATATGTTTACAGCTGGGGAAAACTGCTGAAATTTCTTTGCAAGTGTTTTCCCAGTAATATTAAAAGAAAAAAAAAATCCATTTGCTGAGCCCAAAACAAAGGTTTGTTTTAAACATTTAATGAAGGTGTAATTAAAAAATGCTGTAACTGCAAGAGAAGTTTGTTTGGAAATGAAACTATCTTCTAGCTCGAATACAGAGCTATAGGCTTTGTTGTACAGTTTTATAAAACTTTTTTACCTATTATCTGATTTTCACTGTATCTCAGTTTTTCAAGTTTTCCTCCCATTACAGCACGAAACATTTTTCTGAGATCTTGAAAATTCTCATGGGCAGAAATATAATTTCCTCCTAGCTCCGATTTCTAATTAGATTTAAATCTTTCCTAGCTGGGGCAAGACCTACCCAAGCATTTTGAAACACTGCCAGGTTGATTACCCATGTATATTAAAATTCACGTCTTTGCTCTTGGCTGGCAACAAACCACGAGCTGCACTGGAAAAAGAGTTTGTCTTCTTCAGTGATGGCATCATTCAACTCACTCCCCAAGCATCTAATTCTGCCTGCAAAATCTTTCCTTTTGGCTCAGATTGCTGCCAAAACAGCACAGTATCTTCTCTGATGTACAGCTGGGTTGAGATGACAGCTACTGCACTGGTTTAACAAGAGGGAAAAGGAGAAAGGGAAGGGAACTGATGGCCTGTCTGGTGAATTGGTGTTGAAGGAGCTGCAGCATCTCAGCAGAAGCCATAGTGCTGATCCATCCTGTTCAGTGCGGAACGAGGGAGAGAAAACACATCTCCCATACGTATGTTGCCTGAGCTGTTGCTGAAAGTTGCCGGCATGGCTAACAGCAGTGGCACTGCAAAATGTCTTGGCTGTCAGGGTGAGGCTATCTTGGCTTTTTGGTGCTTAGAGAAGTGGGTTAATAAGGAGATCTTCTGGTGGTCCAAACTGCGTTTGTCACATGGACTGCATTGCTACAGCTTTACCAGTGAAACCTTGTACAATTTTAGTTCACTAGTGGGCTGCTGGCAAGGATGTGTATATGCTTGTTACACCTATCCACTGAAAATGTTGGAAGACTCTCAAAAATGATAGATTTTAGCAGGTGATTTTGACAGCTACGCTCTGTGACACCACTCAGCACAATTGTGCTGAAACCCCTCTAGTGAGGAGCTACGGAGGTGGGGGTAACACATAACTAGTGACTCAACTGTATCACCTAGGTCGAGATCTTGCCCAGGACCGCTGCCGAGGTCCACGGCAGCTGCTACGTGAAGTGTATGACGTGTGAGACTCCAAGGGAAGCAAAGCACCCTGAAAACACTGTAAGCTGCAGCACGGCCGCACTATGCACCAGCACGTAATGGTTCTTCCATGCAGCTGCACTACTTACATCCATCAAACCCCCATACATGTCACAGATAAACCACAAGCTGACAGAAAAGCAACAAAAAAACACCTGCGTACCACCTACTGCACAGACCTAATCCTCCAATTAGACTAGATGCCTCCTCACACAGCTTACTTCGTTTACAGAAACATTTCCACTGGAAGATGCGGACAAATCAGCCCTGGGATCACCAGCAGCAGCTACTGCTTTCTGCACGCAGAGCGTTGAGCAAATCAACAGAGACGGGCTCCTGGTCACATCAAAATCTCAAAGATGTGGATGACAACCCTGGTTAATTAGAAGACACAGGATCAGACTAGAGGAAAATTGTCGTTCAGCAGCTTAGACTCAAAATCAAGCTGGTCTGACAAGAAATAACAGCCTTCCCGATTTTTAGTCTGTGGTCAAGTACTGTTTCTACAGTTGTGGTCTAAAATTATTTTCCCCCACACTCTGTTCCTTTCTGAACTGTTTTAGCATCTTTCTTCTTTATTCTCCTAATTTCTGTCATTCTTGCTTGCTCTTAAATGTTAATTTCTGTCCTTGCTTCAGTATCAGTTAAAATGCCACTATACTAACAGCATGAGACTGAGTCAGAATTGAGACTGCGCACTCACTCATTTCTGACTCTAGGAAAGAATTACTAAAAGCCAAAAAAAGTACTGTGGATAACATCCCCTCTCGATCAATGCCGAGAACAGCAGAATTTTGCACCAGTACAGTCTCTCATTAAAAATGTGTACAATTACTATGAAGTGTTTACTGTGTCACTCTCTATAAAAAAAAAAAACTTTTGCTCTGTCTTGTCTGTTCCCACCTCGAAACTTTAAGCCTATAGAAAACACACTGAAAAGGTTGGCAGGCCCATATGGGCATTAATTCATATCTTCAACATGTTCTTAAGGTTGATTAGTTTTACCGTTACCCTCATTTTAACTACATAAACCAGTGGTGAAAGAGCCCTCCTCAGAGGGCTTTCTTGCACCCTTGCAAGGGGGGTTAATCTGTTCATGTTCATTGCAGAGAATACATACTTCATAGGCAGGTAAGGACAGAATTTCTGAAGAAACTCAAACTCCTGATCTCAAACGGGGATTAAACATATAAAATACACATATGAATTGCCATTTGATTTGGACTTAATGGTATTTAAGTGTAATCTTTAAAGCTAAGAGCTGATGCAAGACAACCTCTCCTTTTTCTTCATTTCCTACCTGTAGAACATGGCCTGGAAGACACTGGATGCAGAGGAGCTAACACAGCCAGGATGATTCTCGTCAGACAATAGAACTAGTAAAACACTTTCTGAGAGTTACTACCTAAAGTCTTGCTCTTTTACCACTAGAATTTGTTTATTGCAATGGAAACAAGATCAAGCCTTCCTCATACCAGGAATTTATCAATTAGCCAAATCACAGTGGTAGCACACAAGCGATGTGCCTATGAAAACAGCTATAAAAGCAAACCAGACTTAAGAGATTTCCCTTGTAAAATGATATGCCAAAGATTTCAGTAAGCACAGGCCTAATTTTGCCTCCGTAACACCTCTAAAACATCCAAAACCCTTGAGTTCAAAATTATTTGGGTGCGTTATTGTATCAGTTGTTTCCATGCTTATTCAAAAGGACAACCTGAGCCCGTCTCCGAATCAAACTTGTGCCCTCCCTGTAGAGCAGTCTCTTTCTTCCTAGAAGGTCCACCACCCCAAGCAATGCTGTGTGACACCACACCTCTACAGGCCATATATGCTTTTCCAAATCCCATTCACATGAGGGTAACTGAGAGCCTTGCAGTAAAATCAGAACTAGGATGGGCTCAAAGCAATTAAATGAGCAGAAACGAATTCCCTCCATGAGCATAGGCTATATTCATGCAGTGGCAGCACTTGCAGAACAGAGAATCAAAGAATCATAGAATAGTGGGTTGGAAGGTACCTTTTAAGGTCATCTAGTCCAACACCCCTGCAATGAGCAAGGACATCTTAGAATCACAGAATCATTAAGGTTGGAAAAGACCTTTAAGATCATCAAGTCCAACCATCGACCCAACACCATCACACCCACTAAACCACGTCCCAAAGTGCCACATCTACACGTTTTTTGAACACCTCCAGTGATGGCGACGCAACCATTGCCCTGGGCTGCTTGACCACTCTTTCAGTAAAGAAATTTTTCCTAATATCCAACCTAAACCTCCCCTGGCGCAACTTGAGGCCATTTCCTCTCGTCCTATTGCTTGTTACTTGGGAGGAGACATCGACACCCACCTCACCATAACCTCCTTTCAGGTGCTGTACAGAGTGATAAGGTCTCCCCTCAGTCTCCTCTTCTCCAGACTAAATAATCCCAGTTCCCTCAGCCGCTCCTCTTAAGACTTGTTCTCCAGACCCCTTACCAGCTTCATTACCCTTTTCTGGACATGCTGGATCTTCAACTATATCAGGTTGCTCAGAGCCCCGTCCAACCTGACCTTGGAAGTTTCCAGGGATGGGGCATCTACTACCTCTCTGGGCAACCTGTTCCAGTGCTTCACCACCTTCATTATGAAAAATTTCTTCTTTAGACCTAGTCTAAATCTACCCTCTTTTAGTTTAAAACCATTACCTTTTGTCCTGTCACAACAGGTCCTGCTCAAAAGCCTGTCCCCATCTTTCTTATAAGCCCCCTTAAAGTACTGGAAGGCTGCAATAAGGTCTCCCCGGAGTCTTCTTGTCTCCAGGCTGAACAACCCCAGCTCTCTCAGCCTGTCCTCATAGCAGAGGCATTCCATCCCTCTGATCATTTTAGTGTCCCTCCTCTGGACCTGCTACAACAGGTCCATGTCTTTCCTGTGCTGAGGGCTCCAAAGCTGGATGCAGGACTCCAGGTGGAGTGTCACTAGAACAGAGCAGAGGGGCAGAATCCCCTCCCTCGACCTGCTGGCCACGCTGCTTTGGATGCAGCCCAGGGTACGGTTGGCTTTCTGGGCTGTGAGTGCACATTGCCGGCTCATGTCCAGCTTTTCATCCACCAGTACCCCCAAGTCCTTCCCTTCGCCATCAGAAAAGAAAAAGCCAGTGAAGAACAACAGTCTTTAAAAATTACAGTTTGGCAGTTACAGGAGATTATCTAACTACCATCATATTTAATATTATATGGCTTTAATAATTCTCTGTTATCATCAAGCTGCTAGCACTAAAAGAAAATGGGAAATTGGCTCTGATGCCTTACAGGATAGATAATGGGAAGGAGAGGCTCTGCCCTCTGGGTCCTTGGTCTGGAGCCAGCTGAGGCTGGGAGTGAAAGTGATTACTCGGCTGGGCAGCCTCTCTGAAGTGAGTTGATGCTGTCAGGCCCAGTCCAGTTCCACATTCAGAGAATAAAAACCACCACCACAGCAATGGGGTGTGCTGGAGGAGGGAATTCTTGAAAACGCTTTGTCTTGCTTTTTATTATCATGCATGCAGATCTTAGCCTGGAACAAGGATAGTTAGACAGACATATTTACTCCAAAGCAAATTCACCAATGGTGAACTGTATGAAACTTGCATGCACCTTATACTGGTTTAAAGTTAGAATGACTTGCCTTGGAATAACAGGGGCATTTTCACCCCCGTGTAACCCCGTTATTTTGGTGTGGAGCAGCAAACCTAGAGAACACCAGGACTGCCAAGCCTTTAGTAACACTGATAGCTGAATGTGCGTCTCGGTATTATTATTGCTGCTGTTCTTAAAATACCTGAGCAATGCTCAACTTCAAGGTGCATCCTGGGTCAGGCTGAACCTGGAAGACCTCCTCTGGCAGAAAAGTTTATAGTGGGTCTGCATTGCCCAGTAAGTCACCTTAAATCCAGCTAAATGAATGGTTAGATCCAGTTGAATTAATACAGAACCAGGTCGATAAAGAGCTGAAACAACTTTTTTTTTTTTTCCCCGAGGTTGCACACTGCAAAGTCTAAGCAAACACCACATCCCTTGGGACTGCCCCTTTCTCAGCAAAGGCTGCAGCACATTAACAGGGTAGAACAGCTTGCATTGTAACTACTGTGCCTGCTCAGTGGATTAATAGAGACTTCGATCTCTCAGGCTGTCAGTCCCAAACCTTTTCAGGAGAAATGAAATCTCAAAGACA
>NW_010554448.1:67839-70730 GCF_000687285.1 Phaethon lepturus | reverse complement strand
AAAAAAAAAAAAAAAAAAAAAAAAAAAGAAAACCAGTATTGGAATTACAAATAAGTGTCTTTCTGACTTTCAAATGAGACCTGAAGCATCTTCATTTACAATTTAATATTTTAGGAAGCACTTTATTGGAAGAGATTATGTAATGGGTTAATTTCCAAATGTCATTTATCTTTACTCACTGGGGATGACTTTCTGTAATTCACTTGAGGCTGCAACACTCATGGATTAATACATCATCCTCCAACTTGAGAAGATAAAAGCCTAACAAGCTCTAACCTGCTACACAGGCTATATTTAAGCAGTACAGTGTAATGATAAGTATCTCCCATAAAATGTACTCTCTTCATACTTCTGCAAAAACTGCTGAGTGAGCCAGCTGGTGAGATGGAGCCGTCCGTCCTTGCTCACAGCCCTGCCATCCACACGCCGTGAAACTGGAGCTTTCCCTTCCCTGGCGTCCTCTGATCCTGGGCTGCCCACTGGCCTCTGGAGGGGAGGCTGGCTGGGTCGCCGGCTGCCGGTACCAGTGGCTCTGCCCGCACCCCATCAGTGCCTCTCCCTCCTGCGTGGCAGGCAGGCAGGGAAAGACTGCTGGGGAGAGCGTGTAGCCTGGTTTTCCTTATACGTGCCCCATTTCCCATGTTGGACTAAACATTTTGCAGAACAAAATGAAGAGCGGGTGTCTCCCCAGAAGCGCTTTTAAAACATGGGGGATGACCTTGGCAGGCAGAGCAGGGGCGATGCAGGAACGGGGAGGAGGGGAGACCACGCAGTTGCACGCACTGCTTGCGGGGCCCGGATGCAAATCGAATCACTTCTCACTTCCTTCTTTCACGTACGAGTGGTGGATGCTGATAAGCACACAGGGACCTCACAGTGCGGACACTCAGACCACGCTCCTTGTGTCAGGAAGCTAGAGGAGGTCCAGGCCAGTTTAACCACAGTCTTTTCAATTTTCATTGTCTCCTGTTGACCAGATGTTACCCCAATGCTTTCCAGGACTGCTTTTAACATCACAAAGATTTAACTGCAGCCAAGTACAATGACCTCCAGTTGGAGTTGGCCTTCCTGCCCAGGGCCTGAATCCTGAATGACCTAAACACAGCATCAGGATGTTTAACCTAGCTCCTTAACCCTACATGGGAACAATCTTGTACCACCAAGCAACGCTGATACTCAGCACCCTTCCAGCACCACCTTTGTCAAGTCCTCTCCTCACTTTTGTTACTGCTTTACACACACTGATCACTCATGTAACTCCCGAGGGGGACAGATGAGCACTACAGCCCTCCATCTAGTTTGGAGAAAGAGAGCAAATCGACCAGCCTGCCTTTCTGATATGCTGAAGAGGAGTCCTTGGCTACAGCTGCGCTTCTCAGCCATCAGACCCTGGACGCATGCCACTGGGAACTGGAAGGGTAAACCATTACAGTTAAAAATTATAGTTACCTTCTACAGATGAAACACATATCCCACAACAAACTTCCTCATCTAATTAATGCTGCAAAAGAAGCCATCCTTCCACCCACCTGGCCATTTTAACAGGCTGAACACATCCACCATAAGACTGTTTCAAAACAGCCTCTTAGGATAAAAGGTAATTTATTTTGTCGTGTTAAAATCTCCCTAGGCCTTCACTAAGCCTAGAAGCTGTGTGGGAATTGCGTAAGTCTCCCTGTCTTCTCCCAGGGATGTGTCTTCTTGCAGGGCAGGCAAGATCAAAGTCTGGTCTAGAAAAAATGAACTCACAGTGGCCTCGCCCCAGGGCCTCCAGGCTTTATGAAGTCCTCTCACTGCATCTGGCTGTGCATAACTCATGTTTATGCTTCCCTCTCTCTCTCATGAGTTAGGAGAGCATCAGCTCAGAAGCAATACAATCAGATTAAGCCAGTTCCATCTTTTTCTGCTAATTCTACCTACATTTTATTTAGACAGTGCATTTGGGTTCCTGAGGATATTTCTTTTCAGATCATGATGATCTCATGGTAGGTTACTGTTTAAACACCTCCTTAACAGCATACCATAGACCATCACTTTTTTCCAAAACCACTTGACAGAGATGATGAATTCTGTTTTTCAGAATGGCAGAGACATGATAAAATACTTATTACAATTACGAGCTAGCAGCATGAACTATGCTTAGCATTGCTTTGTCTTTGTCTAAGTTTTAAACAGGAAGAGATGCAGTAAGAAATAAATGAATTAAGGTATATGAATGAATGCAATGAAGAAGAGATCTTCAATACTTGCCATGTACCTATTTCCATTTTCTGGTTTTAAATTAAGAACTACTGAGACAAACATCTTTTTTACCAATTCTATGAAATGCTTCCTTGGAAGACCGAAGGAGACGTTGGGCCGTAAGTTTACAAACCTAGCACATATTCCCTGCAACTTTACGCTGTATCAGTTTTGTCTTCCTTTTCTTATTCTACCCATTTAGACTGTAAATGTTTAGTGAAGAGATGATCTGGCGCTTGTTCTGCACAACGCCTCCAGTGAAACAAAGTGAACCCACTATCGGTCAATTCATGAGTGCTCCCACGACAGCACATCCGGCCTCCCAGGCAGCCGGGGGTGGGCAACACCTAATACCTCATAGAAAGAAGAAAACTATGAAAGTAGTAGTAGCAGTAGTAGTATTACTACTACAATTACTACTACTACTACTACTACTACTACTACTATGACTAGGCAGCCATGAACAGTGGAAAGCAACAGAAAAATAGACTTCATCTAACCTCTGCAGTTTCTGTTCTTGACTGCTGAATTGCATTGCTGACATGACTGGCGGCTGCTCCAGCATGTGCACTATTGAAGATGCCGGCACAAATGCAATGGGGGTGCAGTGCATGACGTACATACAACTCTTGCTGAGGGAACTCATTCCT
>NW_010554448.1:63045-67814 GCF_000687285.1 Phaethon lepturus | reverse complement strand
ATTCCTGCTTACAACCTTCTTTTTAAGTCTGTCATTTCTGAGGAATCATTTGCCTGGCTCCACTGACTGTGTAACACTTGTGAGCAGTGGGATGGAGACCCCAGTTCAGACTCTTTTTCCAGTTACTCCTCTACTACCCCTAGTACCCTAGTACCTCTAGTACCAGTGCCCCTAGTCAAGAGCTGACATACACTGGGAGACCAGAAGGTGCAGAGTCATCTCCAGTAAGTGAGCTCCTACCCGCCCCAGGGCTGCTCAGCTTCGTGGGATTTAGAAACATGGATGAAACCCTGGCCCCACGGGATGAAAGGTAAAACCTCTGTGAAATTTGTCAGGTTCAGGATTTTGCCAAATGCCATCTGGCCTACTGTGGGCAACATTGTTTAGCAAATGGAAGTTGTCCGATGATATCCTGGGAGGTTTTCACAAAAAAAACTTTTTCAGGCACAGCATCAAGGCACTGCTGGCTGCCTGGCCACTAACACGGTTCTCCAGAAGAGCGTACCAGTTCAACACATAAACTACATCTCTGCATTTTATGATCAGGATGTCATTTATGTTAGTCCTAGGAATAAAATAACAGATGGAAACCCAGTGTCCAACAGAAGACTGCGTGGAACATGGTATCTTATAGACAGTATCTTAGATTTCTGTGTGGGAAATAACTGTACAAGGAGGAAAGTCTGGGTGTTAATAGCACATGCAGGAGAAAGTAATTTCCGTGCAGTTTTGAAACAGTTTGAAATATGTTTATATCCCTGTTTCTTAGCACTGGTTATGCTTGTTCCATGTATATGCATAAATTACAACTACTTAAGCTTTGGTGGAAAAGCAAACACGATTTCGCACAGCCATACCACCTCCTAAACTCCCCCACCCTGACCTTTTTCATATTATTATTTCTTTTTTTAACAGCCGTAAGGAAAACTCTTAGGAATTTTTCTAGGAGAGTTTGCAGGGAGTGGGGTAGATTCATATGATAAAAATGCAGTTGTCCTCAAAACTTGTATAAACAAATCTATAAAAGTAAATAGCAGCCCATAGAGTATAAACAGAATGATTGTCTATTTTAATTTTGAGATCTTTTCCTTATCTAGCAATGATTTTTTTCCCCTTCTAGAAACTTTTGCCCATGCCCAAACACAACATTTCTAACACAGATCCAGTCACCGGATAGCTCTGTGCACAAAACAGCTGCCTGAATGATTTTAACTCATTTGAGTAGAGTTCAAAACCAGTGTCTCTCTGGGTCTGGACCTAGCAAATTACTTGAGCGCCTATTAACATGAAACCATGGGGAATCAGCCTGCTTAAAGTCCCATCACTGACAACATGTAGCGACTCAGCCGGAAGGGCAGGCTTAAGTTCTCTGCTGAACAGGGTTACTGAGACCCCAGACCTGGTTGCCACTGTGCCAGGCAGGGCTGTCTGAGGGAGAGTGCAGTCAAAAATCCCGCTTAAGAGGATGGAGACTGTGAATCCACTGCTTTGCACAGTGAGTAGGTTCGACACAGTGAACTCTGTAACTGACCTTCATGCAACCAAGCAATTTTATTCCAGCTTAAGCCCAAGTTACATGTGCTGTGCATTAGTACAGCAGCAAAATGACAGACCCATTTCCTGGGAAGTAAGTGAAGTTGTAACTGATGCATGTTGTAAACTTACTGGAAAGAGTACACTTTGGTTGTTTTTTTTTAAGTGAACAAACATACACAACAAATACGTCTTTTCTTTAGCACTACTTCATAGGACGCAGTACTGCAGATCGAGTCTCCAGAGAAAACCAATCTTTCCAGAGAAAAGGCAGAAATGAACAAAAATGTTTACAGAACCTTGACAGCTCTAGGGGATAGTTTTTGCTTTATTTGCTATATATCTTTATCTGGTCATGCATGTGTTATTTTTTTTAAATTTAATTCCTGCGCTTAAAATACTTTCTCTTTGGAAGGAATGGCTCAGTGGTTAAGACTCTGGACTCTCAGATTCTGTTTCCAACTCTCCATTTGCTGACAGGGTAACAATATGTATACGTATCTCTCAATCTCAAGGAACCTATTCCAAGTTTTAATGGCATAACCTCACTTTATCCCAGAAGAGTGAGAAGTCTTATTGCTTCCACTTCACAGATGGGAACAAACGCGTTGAGTTCTTCCGGGGATGCTGCAAACTGCACTGGCAGCAGGCTGCATTAAAAGGTCACACTGAAAACTGCAATGTTGAGGAAAAGGCACACATCCTCTTTCAAACACCAGCAAAATGGGCTGAGGGGAGAGGAGGGAGGTGGGATGTGGATAGCTGGAAGCTGCTGCCAGTTCAGTTACCAGCACTGAATTTCAGTCAATACCCTCATCACTACTCTATTTAATGTTCCTATAAGCTTTTCAGTGCACTGGCATGACCCATTCAGAAAAAAAACCAACCACCAAACCACAAAAAAAACAAACCATACCTTCATGCAAAGTAACAGAAGGAGTTAAGTTTCATCCATCATTGAAAATCATCATTTATTTAAAAAAAAGTGTTCCTTTGCACATCATTTAATGTCATCATTCAACTGACTTTAACAGAGAATTGGAGTATTTTAAACCCCTTAAATGGAAAAAAATGCTCATATTCCGTTTTGTCATAGTAATATTGTTGATGATGTCACTGAAAACTCACTCAGTATAAAACTCTAGCAGTTTCTGATTGACTCGGTAATTTCAGGGCAACGCTATCTTTCAGATTCGTTAACAGATTTTACTCCTGAACCTTGTCCTCTGATGTGTGTGAAATGACCCCGATCGCCTGGGTTATCTCCTCAGTCCTGGCAATCCATCCTGGCTTCAGTTTGTTCTAACACTGCGTTTCTCTCATCTTCTACTTTGGGTACACTGTCCTCATGTCACCCCAAAGAGAAACCAAGGAATCAAGAGGGATTTTTGGGGAGAGCAGAGATAAAGCAGGAAGATAAAGGCATGAAACTATTTGTCTGCAATCCTGTTAGAGGAGAAAATGCTTTACAAGGTTCCCTTGTGGGGAACATGCCCTGTCCAATAGTAAAAAATCCTCCATGCAGCTGCTCTGTAAAATCCCAAAGTATAAAACACTTCTTTGAAGCCAAATTAATGATCCACAGCACGTTGGAAAGCATTTCTTCTGACACTTCCGTAGACATAACGCTCTTTCACCCTTTTGCCTTTCAGCAGAGCCTCAGGAACAGACTTGCTCATATTGATAAAATTTGGGAATAGAAAACACCGGCAGGGATTGCCACAATGGAAAGTACAATGAGGAATACAGGGTGTATATTGTGCCCACTGCTATTCTTTCTACGCAACTCTAGACGGAACATTTGGGGTTATAAAGGAGGTATTTTGTGCCCATGCTAATATGAATTAAGAATAGAAATGACAAAGAATGTAATTCTCTTAATCGGGTTTCTTAATGCTTCCTCTTGGTCTTATCTTGTTAGTATCCCTTTTGTTTAATAGTAAAGTTTTAACTTGTATAATTTGGTCTGTGGAGAGCTTTAAGATGGCCTGCATTTAGAAACTGCTGAACACTATCATCAAAATCTTCTGCAGAACCTGGATGATTACCTTGAAACTATGGAATTTCTGTAGGTCAAATCTTGCCCCTCACAGTAAAATAAAATTAAGGAAAACCAAACCAGAAAGGCTAAAGACTAAGCGATAACTTATAAGAGAGCCTATTTAGGGACCTGGAGAGGTACAACAAGCTCTCAGCCCTTCAGCAGAAGCCTCTAATTACCAGTGAAAGCTTAGGCCTCTCAGGCAATTCATAGATCCTGGAGACAATTCCCCCTCTGAGTTTGTTGCCTGCCCTCCACTGGCCATGCCTTTCCCTCCAGATCTGTGCACTTGAAGGACCAGGGTGCTGCCGATGGCAATGGCAATAGGATAGAATCACAGAATCACAGAATAGTTCGGGTTGGAAGAGACCTTTAAAGATCATCTAGCCCAGCCCCCTGCAACGAGCTGGGACATCTTCAACTAGACCAGGTTGCTCAGAGCCCCGTCCAACCTGACTTTGGAAGTTTCCAGGGATGGGGCATCTACCACCTCTCTGGGCAACCTGTGCGAATTTCTGTAGGTCAAATCTTGCCCCTCACAGTAAAATAAAATTAAGGAAAACCAAACCAGAAAGGCTAAAGACTAAGCGATAACTTATAAGAGAGCCTATTTAGGGACCTGGAGAGGTACAACAAGCTCTCAGCCCTTCAGCAGAAGCCTCTAATTACCAGTGAAAGCTTAGGCCTCTCAGGCAATTCATAGATCCTGGAGACAATTCCCCCTCTGACGTTGTTGCCTGCCCTCCACTGGCCATGCCTTTCCCTCCAGATCTGTGCACTTGAAGGACCAGGGTGCTGCCGATGGCAATGGCAATAGGATAGAATCACAGAATCACAGAATAGTTCAGGTTGGAAGAGACCTTTAAAGATCATCTAGCCCAGCCCCCTGCAACGAGCTGGGACATCTTCAACTAGACCAGGTTGCTCAGAGCCCCGTCCAACCTGACTTTGGAAGTTTCCAGGGATGGGGCATCTACCACCTCTCTGGGCAACCTGTGCCAGTGTTTCACCACCCTCATTGCAAAAAAATCCTTCCTTCTATCTAGTCTAAATCTAGCATCACCATTAACATCTGCATAAAATTCTCCAAAACTCTGCACACATTAGTGGGTGGAGCGCACCAAACAACTTTCTCCATTTTCTTCACATCTTACCTGACCCAGCATCCTAAATAGACCGAGCTACAAATATTGCT
>NW_010554448.1:46670-63014 GCF_000687285.1 Phaethon lepturus | reverse complement strand
AGTTGGTTGCACAGCCCGTTCTATTTCCTACCTACCCACTTACAACTAGTCTGGTCACTGTAGGGGAGGGATCACATCCAGGAGGCATGTATGAGGCTCCTCCTCAGTTATCATGTTTCAGATAAAAATGGCTTTTCAATTTACAGCTACTGTTTCTCTAAGGTGCCCAAATTAAACAGCTAGGACATTTGTTTCTCTTCTTTTCTGCAAGGTCAACCCACAGCAGTTTCTCTAGGGGGTAAATCACAGTGGTTCCAGAATCTGCTCTGCAAAAGGAAATCCAAGAAACATCACGTATGTGAAATCTCTGTCTAAGAGCATCCGAGACCCAGGGGATACTATAATGGCTAAATGCCACTGAAGGAGGCTAAGTTATCGCTTAGAGGTACTAGGGGTTGCTTTCAGCGCCTCTTCATGTTGGGCAAAGTTTGGCTCATGTTGTTTCACATGATGCACACAAGGGCAGCCTTCACGCCCTTGAGCTACTTGCCCAGTGACGGAGGATTTGATAATTTTTAAACAATCTCAGAGGAGCCTTAATTAAGACCCATTTCTGGCCTATAGAATGGGTGAGAGCGATTACCACGGTGGCTTCAGACTTGCAGATAAACGGAAATGCGGAACAAAATGTATTTACCAGTGCACCTCGCAGGGGAGCGCCGTACACAGCACAGGACAAATGCCGACCTCAGTTGCTAGGAGACTTCCATTTATCTTCTCACGAATGTGGGATTTAGAATGCCAAATTTAGACCAGAACAGGTAACAACTTCAGTTCCTCGACTTGCCTTCCTTCATGGCTGAGTGTATGAATCCAGCGAGTGGACTTGAAATGTCAGGATGGACCCCCACCCACAGCCCCTCTTGGCCTAATAAAAACCCTTCTCTTCCTCCTCAACACACGCTGGAGCCTGCAGAAAGCGGTAAAGCATCACTGCAGCAGCGCTTGGCGACCCTGAACAACCTCAACAGGTGCACTGCTCTTGCGGAAAACACATGTTGCTCTGTCACTATTAATACACCAGGAGTGTGAATGGCATATGCGTGTTTGTTTGCATGGCGAGCATAAATTACGGAGTTCCCAGGTCTGCAGTCATCACCTCTTGCAGCTATAACAGTGCCGTTTCTGGGCACAGTCTAGGCACAGGACCACGTGGGCTAAATGAGGAGTGAAGCCCTGGGGGTCAGGCCGTCACGCGGAGGTGTGCGAGGGCAGACCCAGGATGCCATACAGCTGAAGGTCTCAATGCTCCGGTGACCGAGAGGGTTCACAGATCAGGGAAGAAAATAAATTCATCGCGCTGCCTCCGGACCGCCTGGCTGAAGAAATCCCTCCATCAATAGCTTCCCGCACTGCCGCATGGACAAGCTGCTCACTCCCTCCACTATTAAGTACAAGGAGCTGTTTATTGTTTCAGATTTAAGAATTCAAAATGGCAAGTCAAATTGTTTCCCTGGGAAGTGAAAAGAGGAGAAGCACAGTCAAACAGTCCCTCCACTCAGCATCAGGTCTGTATTCACTGTAGCAAAGACAGGGCTAACAGCAGTGAGATGACGTGTCCCAACAACTGTATTCTTCATCTAGAGAGCTCTGCAGCTGTGCATGGCAGAAAAATAAGGTCTACTTTTGTAGCAAGCAAAACGGAGCACAGATCATGAACTTGTGGACAGAAATCAGATAACCTGCAGAAGGCACAAACGCCCATTCCCTACCAGCTCTTAGCCTGACCACAGCCACCATTTCCAAGCCACACCGGATTAGAAAAGGGCAGAGATGATGAAAGTGCTCTATGCTCACTTATCTCAGGACCTTCCAGTTTTGTGTACAGATAGAGGAAATGGTGCCCCTGAAACCTCTCCCTCATGGCTAGAAGATCTCTAGAGGTGAGAAAGGCGTTGATTCAAACCTCCCTGTTATCTTATCAACCCATGTTTTCATTGATCAGACTCCACCAGTCCTGCCACATGACCTGCCTTGGCTGAGCAGTGCAGAATGAAAATGGAAAACATGAGCAGGTAGCACTATTTTTTTCCCCCCTGAATTCACACAGCTGTGCTACAAACTTGTACCTCCTCTAAATTACTGATGCAAGAGAGAGATAGCCAGAAGAAATATATGCACACCCCACATACCGAGTGTACAGAGACCCGAGTGAAGAAAGCCTGCATCCTCTATATTCATGGAGAAAACAATGATAAAGCAAACCAAAAAGAAAAAAACACACTGCTGACAGCTTAAGGGAAGGAAGACTAGCTTTTTATTGCCCCAAAGGGGTCATGCCTGTGCATGGTGAAACCATGGCCATTAGCAACAGAGAATACATGTAGGAAGTGTTACCACCCATGACATCCTTTGCAGCCACCGGGGAGTCCAGACCTCACACAGGGGTAACATTTTTTTCTGCAAAACAGGCTGGTGAAGAGGGCGTTCCCACACCCCTGCCCATCCCTCCCCCTCCCTTTGCGAAGGGATCCTGCATAGCGCTTCGGGCAAACAAAGCAAGACTCCACGACCATAACCTCCTACCAGCAACACAATACAAATGCTACTGGCCCTGATGCAAGGAGTCAATGAAATTAGTCAACTGGCCCTTGGTTGATGAGACCACCTTTGTACTCTCAGGGCAGTCCCATATATCCTGTCTCACCTTTTGTGTCCCCTAGTTAGGTCCTTTCCTCTTGGGCTCCTGCTGGCCAGTCAGGACTGTAAGGCAGACTGCATCTGATGCCTATGCAGGAGATAGGGAAAACCTCTGCTGTCTTCTGCTGCACCAGAACTCTTCCAGATTTGCCTCCCTCTCACCCACTTCCCATCCAAAACTTATCTCCAAAAGCCCAGGAAAAAGCAGATCTATGGATGTGCCCACCCTGCTGCACGGAGCTGCAATTGTCTAACGCCATCCCTTCCCAGCGTGGCTGTACGGGCCAAGGCACGCCTGGGAGGGCGCAGCCCAAGCTGCTTCTCACTCGAGGTGGCACTAGATAATTTTTTTTCTTTTCTAAAGTACGGATAATGATCAAGCAAAAATGAAAGAGAACTTGACTTTTAGAGGTCTTTGGAGAAATAACTATTAAAATAAACAAAGAAGGAGTTAGATGTTGCTGGGGCAGGGCTACCCGCAGGCAGCCTGCCCTGCCTCTCCTTCTGCCTTCTCAGCAGGGTCTCCCACAGAAGCAGGGAGGTCTACAGGCCCCAGAGTTACCATCTGACTCCACGTGGCATCCAGCAGCATGTTGATTCGCTATCAGGCACTGTACCTGCTCCCCAACAAGAAGATCCAGAGTGTAACACGCAGGGAAGGCACAGACCCGACATGCAATAGGTGAGAGCATCGTATCGATGCCTATCAATTGATCCATGAGCTACACAGAGGAAAGAAAAGATGCTCAAAGCCAACAGTCTTTTGCAGGCATGACAGCTGTTACAGCACTTTTTGGCAGGTGCCGCAATTCATACTGCAGCCTTGTCACTCTCCACCCCTTTCCTGCATCTCCTTTCCCTCACGGACCACCTCCACTGAGCAAGCAACTCGGGAAGGCTGACGGCAGCCCCACGACATCTTGGGACAACTGCACAGCACTGCTTCCCTGCTCCGTCTTCCTGATGCCTGCTATTGGCCTCTTTCCTGGGCCACCTTTAAGCAAGAGAAATGAAGAAAAGGAAAGAATCTCGAAACACTGGACTGGGATATAGTCTTTAACTGCTCATTAGTGGCATTGCAATGGAAACAGGTAGCAGCTGTGGCTCTCAAGCTCTTGCCAACCAGCTTGCTAAGGCTTACTCCCTGGTTTCACACAATTGGTTAGTTGGAAAAAACTGTTTATCACAAAAGCATTCATTTAATTTAACCATCCACAGAGGCCTGAGATAACATGCTTCACAGGTCCCATTCTCAGACTCATAATGATCAGCTCAATCCCCTGCAGCCTCAAATCCCTTATTTAACAAGCACCTTTGGATCCCAGTACAATATTACACAGCTGACAAAGCAGCAATTAAAGCGAAATATTTTTTAAAGGTAGGGATGGTGAGAGAATAATCAGACATACAACTGTCAGATCCTTGTGTTAACTAAGGACACCAGAGAAGTATGGCTGATCCAGCCTCCTCACCACTTAATGTGAATAAACAGCTTACGAGTGGGAGAGGCTGAAAGGGGAGCAGCCTCCTTCCCTGTCACAGGAGAGGGAATGTGATGATCACCAAGTACCAGAAAAGCTCCCGTTTGTGAAACCCGTGAAGGGAAGGAGCCTGCCGCTCCTCCCCACAGCTTCTTAGCAGTGATCGTGAGCTCCCGGTGCAGCGTCTCTCATCATGCCATCTCACAGTAAATCTCACGTCATCTGCACGATGCAGAAACACAACCTGGTTAAAAGCCTTCTGATAGCTGTTCTTTCGTATGCCTCTATTTCTGGATGTATGACCAAAGCACTTATATGCTCGTGTTTTCTGAAAAGTGGCCTTGAACCTAAACCAGTGCCATCAGTCTCTCCCAGAGCCACATGAACAGGCCTTCATGTCCTCAGAAAACACAAAACACAGTCCCCTCACCTCGGGGAGGAGAAGGACCTTCAGGGAACACTGCAGGGTACCACCACAGAGCAGCTCCTCTCCCATGATGGGAGCTTTCTGCAGTGGGCATGGGTGTGCAGCTGTCCCACGTCTCCTGGCATGGCAGCTCCCGTCTGGCCGCTGGCTGACCACATGCCGTCTGTGAGCAAGGGGTCGAGAGCCTTGGACGTACAGCAAGCCACTGGAAGGGCGGGCTGACCGACCGTACCCTTCATGCCATTCACCCAACGGCTGGCACAGTTTAAATTAAAACACTGACCATTACGTTTGGTCCCTGGCAGGCTGCAGCGAGGCAAGGCTGTATTTTTCAGTTAGCTGAGAAGCAAAATAAACAGCATGGTCTTGACCTCGCATTCCTCTTGCCAGTAAAGCCTAACCAGGGAGCAAAAGGGACAAAAGCCCAAGCACAGAAGAAACACGACGCAGTGCAGTCTCTTCCCTCCGGCACGTGAGGGGCTGGCTCTTCCCCGGCAGAAGCGCTACCGTGCACCTCCACCACCAAGCTCTCCACGGCACAAGCAGATGCATGGCCATGCACCTGCAATATAAAGCTCTGTGCCTCACAACTATAGGAAAGAGCTGTGCTGCCATCCCTAGATAGCCTAGAGGTTTCGCTGCGAAGGACAGTTTTACAAGGGCTGGCCACTAGAGAATGGCTTTTGCCACTTCAGCAAAGCAATTTCTACTGCCTACGTTTCACAATCAGTTTTCTTCTCAAAAAAGTGGCCTGGTAAAGCACCTAAATGACACCTGAAGGATAGTTTTGAGGTAAGTCACTATCCTTCTAATAAAAACAAATTGAAAAGATACGTATGACGATGGTACAAACACCTTACGCTAAATGACTCCTGAACAGCAAAATCCAAGCTTTTCCAGGAAGGGTTCATTATTGGACTGAGCTCTAGGTCTGAAGTGTGCAATGGCTTCCCTCTCCACTACTGCAAGCACGAGAGCATCGCGGTCACCCAGCTCAGCCCTCCCGCTGTGTTACTGGCCTGTGAATACAGCCCCTCTTTAGGTTGGCATCAACCACCTCAGCTTCTGTAAACAAATTTATCAGATGTTTAAAAGTAAAACAGAAGGAAAATGGGCTAGGAAATTATCCAATATGGTTCTGAATGAGCGTTTCAAGCGGCAGAGACCTCAGGAGTCCCATAGCTACTACTGCTGGGAAATGATCCCCAGCTAACAAAGACATAAAAAGACCCACCCAAGTAAGAGAAGGGCTGCAAAGCCAAGGAACTAGGAGAAGTCATGAAAGAAAATACATTATTAAGGAAACAGAAAAAAATCAAAGCAAGAACACCAAACGGGAAAGAAATAAGTCTCTGAGATTAGCAGGGAGAAGTACAGCTTTAAGAGAGATCCATTGTGTGAGTACAGCTTTATAAAAGCTTACAACACAACGACCTTTAAAAATAGCTTTATTTCTATTGCCAAAGCACCACCACAACCTGCATCAAATAAAGTTACAATCCGTCAAGGAGGTGAATGCACTGGCTTTAATGGGATTTCATGGTGCTCAGTAACTTGCAGGATTAGGTCACTGCCACAAAGCGCTAAATAGTCTAGGAAAACACGCAGGGGGAAACAACAGTAACAGTAAAACAGAGTTACACTCTGCACAGTCTTTTACATATAACTGAATGCTATCAGCTGTTACAATAATGAACATGTCTGACACCCAAAACTGGGATTGCTCCGCTGATGTGGGGTACTGAACACTTTTGAAAAATGCACCATTTTCCTTAACTGTTTCACATGAGCTTACAGCAAACCACCAGGCTCTTTCTTTTGTGTTTTAGGGTGGGAGGTTACCCTATTTTTCAGTGACATTGCTCATAAAAGCAAGGATCGGGTATCAATGGCAATGGTTAGGTTACCTCCTATCCCAAAACATCCCTCTCGATCACCACCTTGCAAAGCCTGGAAATCCAAAGCACCGGGGTGCTCCAAACTGCTGGGGGACGAGCTCGGTGAGGTTGCAACTACATCCCTTGTGTCTCAGGCTGCACTCACATTTAAACATGTTTTTAAACCTGGGACTGTCAGCTTCTTAAGAGTGAAGGCTTGGCACCGACTGAGACAGGCAGCGACAGGGTGACCGCAGCACGGCTCCCAGGGAACTGCCTCATCTGCCCGTGAGACTCAAGCACGGCCCCTGGCAGCAACTCCGCAGGCAGAGCAAACCCGGGATGGGTGTTCATGAGGGACCGCATCCCGGCGCGAACAAAGGAGGGACCAAAGCTAAGCATCCATGGGCAGCTGGCATTTGACATACCTAGAGGTTTCAGGTGTTTCTTTTGGTGACTAGGACAATTTCTAAACCATTTTTGGTAAGAAAAGCGCACAGGGACTCCAGGAGCAGAGATGAAATGCCGTCTACAGCATTTTCATGCACTCCCTTCTTTCAGGGGTCAGCCTAGAGAGGTACTTTACAAAAAAGCAGCATCATACTTTTTATGATTATTGTTTTTTTATGGTGTCTTCAAAGCACATGGTAACAACCACAGAGGAAAGGACTTATGCTCTAAATATTCACCTGGAGAAACAACTGAGTGCACAACTCACACAAAACCAGGTGAGGAGATGCCAGGAGGAAAGGAATTGCCTACAGAGTGAGCACTCTGTGGTCACCTGCGAAGGGAGGTGATGCTCTAGGCATGGGTATCGCTGCTGGTGGAGTACCAAGGTGTCAGGAACAAACAAACAAACAAGGAGTTGCTTGCAATAGAAAAAAACGAGTCACTTGCAATAGTTAGGGAAGAAAAGACCCTGCAGGTCACTTGCTGTTGCTCACTAGGCTGCCTATCTTCAAGCTAAGCCTGCAGTGTCCCACCAGTGAGGACTGCGGAGCCAAGCCAAGTTTGAACTCACCGGTGGTAAAGTCGTACAAGCAGATCAGCCTGGCAGCCCTGCCTGCGTGAGTGTTCGTCACAAGGCTGACAATCCCTGCTCAAGGGGCTTGAGACCAGAACCGAAAGGGATGTTTGTAGGTCAGGTTTAATCCTGAAGAGCCTGTGGGTGGGTGAACAAAGAAGGGGTGGGCGTGTATGTAAAAATAAAAGACCGCAAAACACCTGGTTCTGAGTACTGCTACTAGCCTATTCCTTCCAACACCATTAATAGCATGCCAGACTTCACAGAAACAAAAGCAAGCAGACAGGCTCTTCCTCCCTCAAACAATAAAATAGAATAGTAAACCAGAAGCAAAGACGGATTCAATTAGCCCAAGATTTTTTTTGATAAGCGTTACTGAAATAAGCCACGTACGGAAGCTCTCTGCATCTACAACATTTCTGCACCATTATTTGTAATAATATGACACCTCAGCTTGCAGAAGGTGCCACACTGGATACTAATAGCACACTTATTATTAGATTTTCTGCATGGTTACATAAGCCTGCAAAAGGGGAAAAATGTAAATGATTCAAGGAGATATTTTTCTTGTGGTTCTCATAAAGTCTTTAGTATCTGAAGATTGACGATGATCGCTCCTGGCAAGAAACAATCAATTTTTATGCTTCATTAAAAGAGTTCTTTTAGTACTTTTAAGAAAATGCTCAAAGGCAAGTCAAGTGAAGAATATATTTTTTTTTTTAACCTAAACATTCTGGGCAAAATTTTACTCTCGGATCTTCCAAACCCTTCTAAAATAAAACAAAGTTGTGCAGGCAATTTTGTTTTTATTTCTTCCTCATAATCTAAGTATGATCTGAGGAAATTTCACCCTATCTAAACCCAGCTGTGTGAGCAGGCATGAATTTCAAAAAAGGACATAATAAGGGCAAAAGCAAGGGAGGTATGCACACTCTCTGCATGCTGTGGTAACACTGAGGCAAGAAGACTCCAGCCATAATACAAGCACCTAAGTCAACGTCAGCCCAGCCAGAATAACTTACTTGTGTCAACACAATGGCAGTAGGTTGCTCAAGAACCTGTCCAGCTGTGTGACCAAGAGCACATCTCTTCCATTATTGAGAAATGCACAGGCCACAGCAGCGATCCCTTAAGCACGTGGTGACTGTATAACCCCCACAGGACCTTTTCCCTGAAATCAGTCAGTGGCATACACTCACCCCCAAAGTCCATTTCTGCACCCACTGGATCTAGGCCTGCTGACCTCCCGGGAAATACTGTCTAACATGATACATGCCCCAAGGAATGGTGGGCTAGGCCACTGCTGTTAACCAAATTTATCCAGTATGAGTTTACAGGTCATTTAGCCATATCACAACGCTGCACAAGGATCCTACAAAGCAGCAGATGCAGGAAGGGTTTACTATGTGCTACAGCATCTGTCCTTACCTATCAATGAGCAGAACACTAACTTAAGTGTCATGTCTCATACTTCACTGCTGTGCAAATGGCATATAAATGCTGCTGTTACCACTGCATAGGGTCTGCTCGCAGCTTCAATAAGTGAGATAAATCTAGCACAAGTTCAGAAGGCTGGCTGATAAGTAGCTTCAAGCAGGAATCACTGTTTTCTCCCTTTAAATGCAAACCGTGTCAAGCAAACTTACTTTTTTGAGGACTCGGTGCTCTTGCCTTCATGCATATGTAACAGTCCCCAGCCCAGGGCAAGCCTCTGGCAGCAGCAGGGAACGAGGTGGACATCACCAATACAGCAGAAGGTTTTGCCATTGCACTACCAGCTCATCTAACCCACCTCTAGATCACTAAGGCAGCACAACAGTTGGCTCATCTTGTCTCTGGTAAACGTAACCCTTCCACAACTCATATGCAAATGCTTATAGTGCCTTCTAAGACACTCATTGAATTGCCCACATGAGCAAAGTTTTAGGGTACTGTATCACTGTACCTTCATCTACTGCAAAAAAATTAAAAAAATAAAACCAACAACCCTCAACTATTGCAAAATTGATAAGCCTCTGCAGACAGAGTAAACTGTGGCAAGTATTTTTTAGATCCTGCATCCAGGTCGTGGTACAAGAGGCCAAATTCAACCCAGTTCCTTCACCTGAACTATGGCTGGAAGGAGCTACGTTCTACTTCTACACCGCTGATAAGATGACCCATGCTACTGTAGCAAAGCTAGCAGGCAACTGGTACATTCTAGAGAAGAAAAAGTGCTTTTTTTAAGTCCTCAAAGACCAGAACTTGGGGCTTCTACCTCATGACTTCTGTTTGCAAGAAGCAAAATGATTTGGAGTACTGCGGGTCCTCGAATCCCCTCATGAATTTCTGTGACTCTGTGAATACGGTATTTTGAAGAAAGCCTTTTCTGTCCCGCACTACTCCACGAAGGGCTTACTGTAATGACGACGAGTAGCTCTGCACAAACATCGGAGTACATCTGCGTCCCTGCTCAGCTCATCGCTGAAAAAGAACTTAGCGTGGACCAGTATTTTGAACCTCATGTTCTTAAGTTAGGCTTCTAAATCCATTTTTAGGAACCTAAAAAAATGCTTGATTTTTAGATGGACTGAGCAGCTGCATCTCCTTGCTACTTATACAGAAGACGCAGTTGTTCAGCACCTTTGAGTATCGAACCAGTTTTATTTAGGTCCCTAACTTCAGTCACCCGTAGAAGAGCAAAGTCAAGTGAGATTAGCATCCTTTTCAAAGTGTCATGCTTTTTATACATGCAAATGATGAAGCTGCCTGTATTAGTGAACACAAAACCCGAAACAGCCTAGTTGGAGCCACTTGTACCACCAACATCCCACATCTAAGTAATTCCATTCAAATGTAAATGAGACGCGTTGCAATTTCAGGATTATTTACTACATTTGTTTAGTACAATCACCTTGCAATAAGTCTTTAAGCGCTTTATTTGCAAAGAGCAACAAAAATTGCCCCTAGGAATACAATGCGTCGCATTTGGAAACACAGAAAAATCTGAATAGAAAACAACAAAAAAAAGCCCCTGAAAAACATGCTTGGAAAACCTGGAAGAGAGGTGTAAGATCCTTTTGAAAACGCAGCTCTCAGACCAGAAGGAAAAATACTTGCTTGCTCTTCACACAGATGGAAGCTGCCTGCATTCATGGGGGTAAAGCAAGCAAAACAAGATAAAAAAGGGCTAATTTGAAATGTCTTGACTAACTTTAAGATACCTAGATTGAATTTGTAAGCAGGTTATTATATTAATTATTTACAGTCTTGCCTTAAGAGGATGCAGATTTTTGTGTGTGTATGCACATTTGGATTTTTTACACATTTATAACTGCTGATATAAAGAGTTTTGTTCTTTCCCTTAGAAGAAATGATCTGATTCTACCTTCATTTACACTGATCTAACTCTTTAAATCCAACAGTTACATTGCTGTAAAATTACTATTATCAAGGGGAAGAACATTCTAAAATTATCCCTTCGGCAGAGAGCATGAAGCCTGAAACTCTCAGTGCTTTCAACACCATTTTATCGGGATTGTGATCTCGACACAGCCAGTAATGCAGCCAGCCGAAGCCATGAAAGGGAGCTTTGTGTCTGGCTACGCACCAGGCCATGTAAGACTTCCAGCTTTTTGACTGGCCGACGGGGACGTTGCTCTTAGTGACACGGCAAGATTGACTAGGTACAATTTAAAAAGAAAAAAAGGCATTTAGAAAGCCAGCAGTGGAAAAAGGTTCCTCCTTTATCAAAGCTGCTACAGTGCATGCAAGAGAAAAATGCCAAGTTGTCAAAAAAGGCAAAGTGCTCAAATATTTCAGGTAGTAAACTAGTAAGCAGATTCAGAGATTTGTTTACAATGGGAGAAACCTCAGCCCCGCCTGATCCAGAATGAATGCAATGTGATATCTCCGGTGAACCACACACGAACCTGCAACCGTATCTCCGGCATATGACCCTGTGACGGCAAACCCAACTTACTCTCACTATTGTCATGATGTTTACCCTCGAGATCTTATTCTGATTTCTGCTGGTACTTTGCTCCCATCAGTGGAGGCTGGCCAGCAAAAAGAGAGAGACCTTCCCTGGACAGCTGCCCTCCTTCCGGAGGCTCCAGCAGACACGTTCCAGGATGTCTGGGAGGGAGCAGAGAGACGGCTGCAGGGAACCAGCCCCCTCTCTGATGATCCCACCTTCCATTTCTTCCCTTTTGGGGCTGTTTCAGGGGATCTGGGCTTAGAAACTGGCTTTTTCCCGGGAAGACAAGTGGTGGACGAGAGCAGTCCTGCTGGCCAGCTGAACACCACAGCGGCAGCTCCTTTCACAGGGTGCTCCCACCGTGGAAGGAACGGGTTAGGGCCAACATTTCTGTTGTATGCTGCATATGGGAATGCCACATACTCAAAAATGCTTTGCTGACTTTCCCATCATAGACCTCTGCACCAGGTGAGAACCGCATTCAACATCTAACCTGGATCCACACACATCTGTAACGTTTACCCTGACATACTACACCGTAGCAAAAATTTCAGCAACAAATGTACCGGTTGCAAAAGGCCCCGAACCTATCAGCTAATCTTTTCCCAAGATGATTAAGAACGAGTATCACAGCACTGATGTTTTACTCATCTGTCAAAAAAGTATGACTCACCATGGGCAGGCGGCGAGCACCCTACACCATGACCGGTGCACAGCAGGGCTTCCTGACTCCTTTGGGCTGAGCTGGCGAACAAGTAGCTGTCACCCTGCTACCTCCACTCTGCCTCCCCGTGCAAAGCCCGAGCATGGCATTGTTGGTCCTGGCTTTCTCCTGGCTCCTGCCTGCTCTTCAAATCGGGCAGGTATAGCTGCCTGCTGCAGGAAGTGAGGAGAAAGATGCTGGTCCTGGAGAATAACTGTGGTGGTGATGATTCAATGCTCCCTTAGCCTGAGGGGATGGCTTTTAAATGACCTCCTTCCACACTCCATCGCTCCATGACACCTTCATAGGGTTCAAATTAGATTTTGGGCTGGGTAACCCCTCTTTGTTCCTTGGACTTTTCCCCTTCATCTGTATTCCTAATCCATGTGCCTGTTTCTTAGCGTTTATATAGCCATCCATGAATACATACTCAAACTGTATACACAAAGAAACGCAGATCGGACCAGCTTTACTGCAAGTCCCCGCAGAGACAAGCCTGGCTAGCCTCTCCCAGCACTATAAAGCTTGCAGAGTTGCTTTAAATATCTCTCTTCTTCAGAACACAGATTGGCTCGGCGAGGTGGTATATACACATTACTCTGTATACTGTGTATGTGTGAACATATGTTTGATAGCTAGATCGCTCTATTCCCATACATAAAACCGCGTGTACACTTGTTCTTTTAAAACCTCGCTGCAGCTGACTTTAGCAGTGGCTCCCTCCAGGAATCTCACTCCCCTCTGCCCCTCTCAGCCCTGGGGAAGGTTCACCTCCAGCCGTCAGCAGGACTTTGCAGCTGGCTCCAGAGCAGAGCAACGATGCTGCGAGCATCAGCCAGAGGGGGCTGCGAGAGTGTGCTGTGAGATGCAGCCGCCTCGAAGGGCTGAGCCTGCCGACTGTGCTAGAGGCTTTTCTCACTTGCGTAAACCATTTCTTGAAATAATAACGCTCAGAATAGTTCAGCGAGTCTCCAGGTTTCTCACTTTATTTTTATGCATGCGGAATTAGGCAGTTGGGATTGAAGACGTACATCTACACACCGGCCGGCTAGTAGCGCTGAATACCTGGGTCCGAGACAGTACGCAAAATGCAGTCGGATTCTGATGCCACCAAACTCACAGAGATGGTGCCGTGCGTTTGTTCGCCAAACCACCCTCACCTACAGTTTGTTAGCGCGGTCTCTTGTCGTCGTTCAGTGTTTTCTCATCCAGCTAGATGTTAAGAGTAAAGAGAGGGGCCAGACTCCTTGGGATAATGCATTTGACGGTGATAAAAATGTTTCCATGGAGCTTTACAGCAAAACAAAAATTGCTGCCCTTTATCTGATGTGCACACATTTCATACTTGCAATATGTCTAAAGTGATTTTATGACTAAATCCTGGGAAAAATGCAAAGAATGCTTGGCTAGAAGCATACTTTTCCAGTAAAAACACAACATGGCTTATTAACTGCGGCACTTCGAGGAGGCTATTCAACATGAAGTGCATTTTTTTAGCTCAAGACCAAAAACATGTGTTTGGATATACGTTTTCTTTGGCTTCAGGCACCAATTTGACTGACTACATTAGAGGGGTCTCCAAACCCTTTTAGCGTACGCTAGCTTCAGTACAAATGAAGTGGTATTCTATTAAACGTGCCAGGGTACTGCAGCTGAAGGCAAGGTTAAAACCTCCTGACTTTTTCAGAATATATTAAGCAGAAATAATGGAAACAAAAAGCTCCATTAGGTACCTCGTTAAGATTTTTGTAGTTGCTGATCAGCAACCTTGTTATGGCAACACTTTTCAAAGTCACTGCAAGAAACGTTAATTGTGGCGATGGTGGGGTGGGGACGACGCACAATGAACTGAGGGAGCAGTACTATTAGTGTTACCGTGAGAACAGATTATGCCATTTCCATTCTATCTTTGAATTCTGGTGGGCGTAGGGTGATGTGACTCTGAATGATGTCAGACTACCCAGCCTACATTTTTCTTGGAAAGAAGCTCCTTCCTCCACTCCTCTAGCAGGAGGGCTTGTAAAGACTGCGCTTGGGAAATTGCAGCTTCATCAGACTCTGAAACGATCCCTCTGCTATCTGGAATTTCTTTAATCAGACAACTGGAAGGCGTATGCTTCTTGAATACCTGGAAACACCAGAATATGCTCACTTGGGCTTGAAACGGTGAGAACCGATAACAAGGGGTGGTTTTCTGGACTAATCCCCAGGAAACAGGACTTCACTCTCCCCAATGTGGGCTCAAATCCAGACCATCTCAGGCACATTTATAAGCAGGTCACAATGTCATTCCTCTTCTCTCCTGTTAAAATACTAATTGTGAAAGCTTTTGTCTCTAATCTGCAGCTAACAAACCAGCAACACCGCACAAAGGGGAAGAGTACAACTCAGTCCAACATGCCTGAAGGGTACACTCTCTCCATGGCATGCAGCTACGATATACCAAACTGCCCAAGATAGACCTTGTCAGGAAACACAGTCAAGTACTGGGTTTTGCTTCGAAACAGCCATGGATATGCACATTTCTGCTCCCCCCTCCCTTCCCTGGTCTACTACAAAATGCCACGCAGGAGAGGGGTGCGTAGGGCAGTGGGGCCAGCACAGCACACCAGGCAGGGCTGCGCGCGCAGCACCAGGCACTAACCCCCATCCTGCCCCATAAGGTTGGCAGCAAGCAGCCGTCTCCCAAAATGCACCGTTAAATGCCAGAAGAGTGAGCAAATTTCCGCCCTCCCTGCCCCAACACACACAGAGGCTGCAGGACAGGCGGCCAAACCATGAGGATTACTTGATTTACGTTTAAGCCAAAGATAAAAGATTTTAAATCCCAGTCAGGAGCAAGACGTGTTCCCTCCTCTCAATCCCGAGGCAGTTTTCCCAACCATGTGGATAGGTCATGCTGGCACTGGCTCCGCTCAACCAGGTAACTTTTTTTTTCCCTTTTCCTATCAGGAGGCTGCAGACTGTGCTCCTGTGCAAGAATAGATCGGTACAGATTTTTTATTACCCCTTTTTGTTGCGCTGTCATGGGTGGGGAGGCAGGGAGATGCTGGTCCGATTCAGTCTATCACAGTATACCAAGAGACTGACATTTCTCCCCGTTTTGGCAGCGTATATGAGGGTGGGCGTGCTCCTTGCCCTCATCCTTCTGTAACACTCAAACCAGTACAAACCATCTGGCAACAGACCCAGGATCAAGCCCAGAAAGAAAATGAACATCAAACTTTGCTTATTTCCACTGCTGATGAACTCACGCAGGACCGAACTGGGATGAATTACAAAGATGAACTCCTTTCATGCGAAAATCACTTGCACAATGCTACTCCTGTGTTCATAGCGCGACAAGCAAGCTCCCAGTGATACTTAAAAGGGAAGCAGAGATCTGCTGATGACAGAGCTATGAGATAGTGCCTACCTTAATCATTTCACCTTCAGCTTTTTAAATGCTTGAAAAAGCCCCCTCTCACAATGAAAAAAGGAACTGCACATGCCATGTTCAGAAGCATTTGTTTCTTTTCTGGAAGTAAATACAGTAACTGAATTATTTTTTTTCCTACAGAAGAATACAATGCAGTGGTTTTTTTCCCTTGGGTTAAGGTAAAAATTAAAAAAACCCCCACATCTGAAATCCAGAATTTTTAAACTTTTTTTGACGTCTTTCCAATGGGCACTGAAGCTTTAAAAATTAATTCTGAAACTTGTTGGGGAAAAAAAAAAAAAGTAATTTTCAGGAGTAATTTTTAGGTTTGACAATTCTTCCTGCACACATACACTCTTACATAAGGATATATGCGCAAACTTTTCTATTAGAAAAGCCATGCACACAGGGAAAGAAGTCTGTGCCCAGGTGTGCACAGAAATCCCAGTCACACTACTGGAAGGTGGAAGGATGGAGAGACCGGCTAAAGCATCCTTCAGTTTACAGCTGTGCCAGGAACACAGAACTCCTCAGCTCTTCCCACAAATCTGAATATTTAAATGAGATGGGAAGGCAAGAGTAACACCATCATCTTTGAGGTGAGTCTGCTGGTAATTACAAATGTGTTAATCTGTCTGCGTGTAAAAGGCAAAGACTGTTTATGATACACTGAAATATGTATTTTTATTTGTCACAAGACCGGCGTGTGGGGTTTTCCCTCTGCTGAATAATTCCACCCTTTGCGATCATCCCTTGGCTTCTTACATTTCTGCCTGCTTCTCCTATAACCTTTTGGTGCCTGCTCTTCACTCT
>NW_010554448.1:36616-46639 GCF_000687285.1 Phaethon lepturus | reverse complement strand
CTGAACCATTTATATCTCATCCAAGATGCTTGTCTCACACTTGGCACAGCTGATGAGTCCTAAAGGGAGCTGCTGCCATGTGAGGCTCATCCGTTCTACACTTAGTGCCACCTCATCCGTATCGGTGTCCCATTTACCTTTACATTTACAGCCCAGACTCGTTGATACGCCGTCCGCAAATGTCAGGTCGAGCTCCGAGTTGTCTGTTGCTCACTTCCTCTGCCTCTTAAATCTGCAAGGGAATCTCTAAGAGAATATTCTGCTGATCCTATGCAACTTTTCTGGTGCTTCTTAATTTTTGTGTACCTACCCCGACCTACAAAACAGCACTTTGCACATTACAGTTTGTTTGTGAAACGCAGGTAATTTTTCTCCAAGCATCTTCCTCGCTCCTTTATTCCTCTCTATTTTAAGAAACTTTCAGCTGAGAACAATGTCAGACTGACAGCTCTGGAGACCAAGGTATTTCAGGGAGAGGAGCCAAGCACAACTCCCTTCCTTGCTAAAGGCAAGCTCTCTATCCTTTTTGCTGTACTGTAAGAAACTGCATCCTCTTTCAGTCTGCCTTAGTGACTGCAAAGTCTCTGTTCACCAAACTGGTGTGCTGGGCAGCAAGACCAAACCTGCCCAAATAATCTCTTTGAAGGACTGGGACTCCAATCGCTGACTGGGAGGGATGAGTTACATTGGTGAAGGGGTTGCGCTCCCCTCCTATACAGTCCCATACCTCTGTGGACAAGGAACAGATGCAGTCTCAGGCAATGTGCCTGTGCAGGGAGGCTTCAGCAGAGAGCTGCAGGGCACCCGGGAATACAACCTCCTCTGTTGCTGGCCAGGGCCAGGCGGAGCCTGCCCAGCCGTCAGTCCAAGCAGTCGCACCAGCAGAAGGTTGCGGGCTGAACGGTGCCCACACAGCCAAGATGGCCAGTGAGAGTGAGCACCTCGCTTCTCGCTCTCCCTCTGGTGGGAGCATGACTCTCTGTTTAGCCCTTGAAGGGGAAAAAATTGGGATTTTGACCTTGCAGTTCTGCCGTCAGCGGTGCCAAATGCCAAAATACTCGTCTGATTCCTTAGGGAGAAGGTGGTGGCACTAAAGGAGCAAGAAGGGCAGCAGTACCAGGAAGCTACCACCCAGAAACCCTCCAAAACCACTCTTACCAGTTAAACGATTTCTCTACCCGCGAAACTAGTTTCACTGAGCAAACAAAAGTCTTGCCATACCCTAAAACACCCACTTGTTAGAGACAAACAGGCTGGCTTCTGAAGAGAAAGTTAAGTGTGTGCCACAGAAATGTCATACCATGCCCTCTATTATGGCTGCTGGGAAGGCAGGACTGCAGTTGAATCATTAGGTTAAAATTAATTCACCAAAGGACAGGGGAGACAGGCATCTCATAGATTATTCTTTTGAGATCTAACTGTAATGACAGATGGGACCATTTAAAAACTATGTCAGAACTGAGCCTAGCAGGACTACTTACAGAAAAGCTCAAGATAATATAAGGAGGATGATATTTTCTGTTGAATTCTACAGGACTTAGCAGAAACACGGCTCCTGCTTCTATTCTTTACTACTGCTGCAATTCAATTGCTTCTTGACTGTATTATGAATTTAGAAAGCAAATAAAAAGCAAAGAACACCTCAGAGACAGCCAAAATAAAAAATCACTACCTTCCGCCCAGATCTGGAACATGGACTTTTTTTTTGTTTTCTACACGGATACGCTTCGGAAGATACAATGCTGTCTGAGAGATGACCCTAACTGCTCCTTTGAAACAGGCTTACAAACAATGAAAACAACAAAAGCACATTAACAAGCAAAAGCACAGTTCATTATTTGCAGGCATTACTCAGTGTCGATAAACGCTGATTAAAAAAATGACTAAATCAGGCAACCAAAGCTCAGTATATTACTAAGTGACAAAATAAACCTTTAAAACCTTGCTTTTCAGGCCAAACTCTTATTTTTGGGTTGTTGAAAGCAGCCAACCAGCCAGCAGCAGACTAAGATGTGCATGGTGACCAACTGCTACATTGGTTCACCAACATCCATCACACAAATTGATTAAATATAGTCTGCATCAGTCATTTAATATAGGAGAAATAAAGCCATTCTAATAGAATATAGTTTGCAGAATCAATACTTCCTGCTATAGAAATACATGTTTTGACGACACCTTGACATGTATTTCTCTCCAGCACCCCATCTGTGTTCTGGTACTTAGGTGGCAGCGGGAAATCGTTAACCTTGCTTTTCAGAGACTCTGAAAACCGTACAAAACCCAGCTGCGACATGTAAACCTGTTTGAAGCCACACAAATCTTCTTCCCCACTCAGGGGGCTCTTGGAGAGAGAAAACACAGTACTGGAACACCAGGCAGCTACAGATGCAGGATGCTTTGAGCCTGGTCCGCACACCACGGCGGAGCTCTGCATCAGGAACACCGTGCGGGACCCTGCGCCTGCTCCCCTACCTTCTCAACATAAAGCATCCGAGCATGCAATCCTGCAAGCTTCAGGTGAACAGCCACCTCAGCATCAGACTTTTCTCTCTCTCAAATTGCATAGCACAGACTTGACCTGAAGGAAGTGAAAAGAAGGCGGCGATAGCTTTATCTCAGTTTATCTACGGAGCAACAAAGAGAATGCAGCAATCCAAAGCCCCACAGCAGTGTGGGGAGGGGAAGGCAAACCTTTCCTTTACATGCCATTCTTTTAAAAAGAACCCAGCTGTAAGGAAAAACTATAATGGATATGGTGCCGTGAACATAAGCAACATAAAAATCCCCTATAGGCTTATAAAAAAAAAAAAATCCCTAGTTTCCTCATACATGTTGTAGCTTTCTAGCCATGCACTGGAAAATTAACTTTATGTCCAAACAAAAAAAAAAAAAACAAACCAAAAAAACCCAAACAAAAAACCACCAACAACAAAAAACAAACAAAACAAAAACAAAAACTAAACAAAACAAAATTAAAAAAAAAAACAAACACAAAAAAAAAAGAGAGACATAACTGTGGAGACCAAGCCCCTACATGAAGAGTGGAATTTAAGAGCTTATGACTTGCTTGGATTCAGCAGAAAAGTGAATGAGTAAAACAGGCCTGTTCTACTCAGTCATTTTCACTTGTAATGGCTGTACGCAGCTTGCCAACAGCTCTTCCTCAGTCTTCAAGAACAGCCCAGAGAGCCTGTTCCAAGTGAAGTATAAAAAAGTTTATCACTAGGTAGTTTTACAGCAAGGCAACTTCTGCTCTCTTTCGTTAGTTGTTTTTTTTAACAAGTACAAGCAGAGATAGTTACAGGGCAGAAAGCTGAACAGAAAGGGATTTTTGTGTTTACGCAAGGAAATCCCTATTCAAATATATGCTAAAATACACTGCTCTTAGAAACCCCGTGCGATTTGCAGCCATTGTCAGTGTTGGTACCACCCACAGATAACACAGGGAGGAGGGGGGATGCCTCGAAGGTGATGCTCGGGCCCCTCTCGTATGCAGGACCTTTCCCGTGCCGTATTCGGGAGCTCTGCCTTTGTTCGGTCTAGTTCAAATGGCTCAAGCGATGTGGCTTCCACCCCTTCCCGCCGGGGATTATTCCACAGTCTAACAGATCTTACTAGCTGGAAGTGTTTCTGGATTTCAGCCTACATTTTCAGCACTGAATTTTATTCCATTACTCCCAGTCATACTGCTTGGACCACCCAAAACAACTCTGCTCCAAACTCAGATATTTATACCCCTCGAGTGCAGGACTGGTAGTTTCAACATCGCTCTGTTCCTTCATCCTCTTTCTCTCTTATTCAGACAAACCGTACGTATTTAATCCTTAATCTTTCTTCTCTTCTCTAGTCCATTAATCACTTTTGTTGCAGCTGTCTGAATTCCCTGCAATTTGCCAAAGTCCTTCTGGTAACGAAAGACCCACGCACATCTGAACTTTGTATCTCCTAAAGCTCTATCTGATAAAACACACGGACTAATACGCACGCACACAGAAACACACCAGACGTTTTCCAAATTCGTTCTTTTTATAGAAAGAGCTTAGCTTCTTTCAGGCAGGAAGCAAAAGGCATTTGTCTTTTCAAGTCCCCTAACAGAGGTGAAAAATTAACATACTGTACTGTTTTCAGATAAGAAACTGCCCGACGCCCAATTGTTTTCCATGACTGTTCTTTCTGCCTTGCAAAAGCAGTATATTTATCGATGCCTCCCTCTTCCAGTTCTTTAAGGAAGCTCATGTGGAAACTTCATGTTCTGCTTTTCAGAAATTGCCTTCAGAAATGGTTCAGTGAATGCTTAACAGTACCCTATACCTGTCCCTCTCCTTTGCTGCCTTTTTCCCATAAAAACTGGGCAGGGAGACAGGTCACAGATACAAACAGGGAAATTGAATTCGACGATCCCCTTCCTTAGCATTTTAGAACTTCAGGTTGCTGCTGGACAATAAAATAACGTAGAGAAGGGAAAGTCTCCTTTGGACCCCAGGGCAAAACTCCTGCCAGCCTGATGTGGAAGTGCGTCTTTGCTCCACCAGAAACTCTGGGCTCATCTTGGGCAAGTATATCGCTGATCTCTGCACAGCTGCAATCTTCTCCCAAAAAAAGCTTTTATATATAATACATACTTTGGCACGTTTAACCTTGAATCCTTTAAAGGCTATTCAGTAACTACCAACCACTGTGGAAGACTAACATCCTAGCTATAATTTGGGGTGCGATACGTAATAAAGACCTTGATTTTGCAGACAGATAAATACATGTGACTTCAAGTTTTACTTAACTGCAGCAAGAATAGGAAAAAACAGGGGAAAAGAGCACATACAACATCCAAATGCACTTTAAACTGCACACTTGTTCACTGCAAGGCAGGGCAGAGGGAGAAAAGTCCTTGCAGGTTGATGCCACTTACCCGTAGGCAAGTTCTCTCTTCTAGCAAGACAACAGTGAGTATCTAGCCTTAGAAGTAATTTTATTCCTTAGAAATGTTCAAGGCATTTTCACAGCAACGGGGGGGGGGGGGGAAAGGCATGCTTAAATAGCCACGGAAAACCTTACTATTTATTTCCCTTTTCTAGTCTATTGGTATGCTTACGATATCCAAGACACATTTTTATTCAAAAGTTAAAGAAGTCATCCAAAACTCTTCTTCGCACGCTCATGTCATGCTAACAAAACATGTACATGCAAATATCCTCAGCATAAAGAGAAAGTCTTAAAGTCATTATGACATTATTTGTACCCTGAAGCGAGTCATAATTTGTATGCACCCTGCCAAGTACTTTCTGTCAAAGCTAAAGTAATTATTAGGAAGTATGAAAGCAGGTGTCACTTCTGGCAAGTTGGAAGATGGCTTTATATTCTCAGTTGCAATGGGATAAAAATGATCCCTAAAAAGAGCATAGCAGGCTATTACTTTACATCCAGTATATATGTGAAACATCACAGTTGTCGCCTGTACTTTTTTTTCCTCTTTGGTATTTTAATTAAAGATTCAAGCTCCAAAAAGACAAAACCTAAAAATATGTGCAAAATCAATCCCATTTTGCATAATTGCTATTTAGTTTCATAACCAACTGTCAAGCCATCTGACCCTCATTTGCATGTGCTATAAGGCAGGCAGCCGAGCTCGCTTCCACCGCAGAGAGACACATACTCTGTCCCTGCTCACTCCCACGTACGAACCTCCGGCTTCTCAGATGAATCTCTGCTACAGCACTTCAGGACAGAGGGGACAGTGATTGTTACAATTACAGGGCCAAAACTTTTCCAACTTGGGTGCCTAAATTTAAACACCTAACTCCATCTACAGGCATCTGAATAAGCTGCTGGTGTTTCAAAGGTGCTGGGCACCCAGCATCTCCTACTTGTTTCTGTCAAACTTGCCAAAAAGAACATCTGCTCTAATTAATTTACCGAGAGCTGCAGGTACACAGGACCTTTGAAAGCCATCCCACTTACTTCAGTCCCTAAATATAAACCCAGGTGCCTACCTCTAGGCAGTCAACTTCTAAAATGCCGAAAAAGAAAAAAATAGCATTATATATATTTAAAATACATGCAGATATACCCAAGGCTTTTGGATTCTTGTTCCATACTTGACATATGACGTGATGTAAAAGAGGCAGATCTGATTTTGCTGGAAAGTAGCATTTCATGCTGCAACTAGAATATGCACATTGCTAATAATTAACATAATTACAATAAGGAAAGGCATTTAGGTAAACTTTCTTCAAAATTTGCTCCCCTTCCTTGGGCAAGCAACCAAGCAAACCAACCCCCAAAAGCAGTTGTATTTATGCCACGAGTTAGGGAAATTTCAAATTTACTAGTGTACTTATTATGCAAGTTTATTTTATTTTTCTTTCATTCAGCCAGACACCCACATTCTTGACAGCGTAGAACTTGAAAAGATTTTTTTTTTTAATTTAAAAACTGCAAACGGAAGAAAAATACAGGCTACCACCTGCCTCTGCAAATCTTTTGCGGGTGCATTTGTGCTTCTGAGCACGATGCAACTAACCTGTGGAGAATAATATTCAAACACAGCAGCAATATTCCACCCTACAACAGGGCACTGACTCCAAAGGCAACATGACAACACATGTCTGCATGTACATAAAATGCTGTCCTGCATCAGGGACCAGGGATGCCATGCTGCAAGACCAACAAATGCTCTTCCCAGGGCTGACCAGATAAGCTCCTGGCTCTGGAAAGGAGTGCTGCCCATCGGAGTCAATGGAGAGACTCACTGGTCTGGGGCTGCCCAATTTCTAACTGGGACTTGCCGGGTAAGTGTGTGCTTTAGATTAAAAAAAAAAATAATGTACAAACCAGGCCTACAGTACACACGCAACAAAGCAGTTAATTTGTACCTGTGTGGGGGAAGGCTGGTATTGCCACACCTAAATCCACACAGTATCAGACACTATAGCTCCGTCTCAGCCAGCAGAGCGACAAAAACCTCAGAACAAAGGGGAAATTTTTATTATTACTGTTACTATTTTATTTTCTAAAACAAAAGCCTCAGACTCAAAGCAGGCCAAATCTCCAGGCAAGAAAAGAAAGGAAAAAAAAAATATGCCTGAGGAAAATCCAGAAATATATTTATGGCAGTTCTACATAAGGCTCATGTAATGACAAGTGACAGGACAGTCCTCCACAATGGTCTGGTTTCCACCAGGACCAGGACCAGAATTGTGCCTGGCCCTGCCCTGCCTGCAGCATCCCAAAGAAGCCGCAGTTTGCTTCATCAAGCGATCTGTTACCCTTGCTTGTCACTTCAAAACTTCTCCCACTGCAAGCCCAGCTGGCACAATGACCACATGGGCCACCACTGCCCCACGTCCCCAGAGCTGGTGCTGCCCCAGGTCTCAGCGTGCAAGCTCTCTCCCTCTGGAGCAACACCAGAGGGCTCGTCCCGTTGCTCTTCGGCGCGCAAACGCCACGTTGCGACTCTTGTGCACACCCCACGCACCGGCAGACGGGGGACCACCACCACCTCCCTGCTCTGAGGAGCCCCAGCAGGCTGCAGCCGAGCCCCCTTCGCAGCCATGCCGGGGTAGGCTAATCCCTGCACATGCTCCAGAGGCACGCTGAAAACGGGTGTTTAATCTTTGCAGACAGGCAGTTGTTCCCCCACCATCAGCAGCAGCCATATCTTGGTGACGCTCGGGGGCTGCTGCCCAGCCGCCGCCGCTGGACGCAGCCGGAGGGAAACCTGACCTGGTGAAGCAGCCAAAGTCGTCGCGCTCCAGCAGCATACCGAGCAGCCGCTCCTTCCACTCCTCCTCACGCCGCGTCTCGGTGCCTCTCACAGGGCACACGGGAACAGGAGCTGGCTACAGAGCGTATCTACCACGCTCCCTCTGCTTACTGCAACAGGACCTGTCTCGTGCACCCGCCCTGCCCTTCCCATGACACGAGTGACCTGCCAGCAGCATAAAGAGGGTACGGGATGGTTTAGGGGAAGAGAGGCTGGTCTTTCTTTGATACACTAAGCAACTGCTTGACACGGTGCATGTGCGAGGGTTGTGCATGGGAAGATGTCTGCCCAAGGGACAGTAGAGGGGGGGATCCATCTCAGCACCAGGGATGCCTCCTTTCCTTACTTCAGTTTGGACCTATGGCTACAGCTCTTTCTGACGTTTCGTGGGGACTGCAGTATGGCACAATCAGATACTCTACAGCCTTATCAAATAACCACTTTATGGGAATGCACACATGCCAGGCAAAGCAATGAGTGCTGCAGATTGCCCACTTTGCTCGGGGGGAGGCCCCTGAGATGCCGGCCAGCTGCTCTGCCCTGGCTCATCTCTGCCACTGAGAGCCAGGTCGGTCCTCCTTACACAGAGCTCTGCAGCCTCCTGCGCAGCTCTGTCCGGAGAGGCCAGCTGAGGGACCAGCAGTTCCCCCTCAGGTGACTTTTGGGGCAGACAGCTGCGCTCTGGATTCAGGTAGGAAGGCTGCAGAGCAGCCACCTACCTGCACCCTGCTCCCACCACTGCTCCCCTGGGCTCCGGGAGCTGGCCAGAAACAGCAACACTTTGTTTTTCTTTGACATTCCCAAACTGAGCAAAAAAAACCCCAACAGCAAAGCAGTAGGAAGAAGCAGGGAAGGACGCCGCATATTCGTTTGTCATAAATCACGCCTGGGAGAGCATTAGCCATAACAAACCACCACTCATAGGAGCAGGTTTCTGCTGTGTGTCAGAGCACTGCACTACACTTCATTAGGAGCATTAACTGGACACTGGCAGGAGATGGGTCTCTGCTGCTCCTCCTCTCCACCCTCGCTCTGATTTCATCACAACATTCCCCTTGCATTGCTTTGGTTATCTCTTGGAAGGGGAAATATTTTTTTTAGTGCACAGGACAGTATGATACTTTAGGACCTGACAGGAAAGCCTCTACCCAAAACAAACACGCTTCTGGTGAGAAGCTCTTTGCTGCTGAATGCTCGGATGAAGCACGTGAGACCAAATGTGTGCGCACCTCCTCAGCCCCACGTCAGAGAGAAAATACATCGGCGGTGGGATGTGCTCATGCAAACTCGCGCGCTCTGGGTCCCAGCAGTGCACCAGGTCCCTGGGGACCGCAGGCACAGAGAGGCAGCTCCTGGCACTGGCCTCTGAAGACTGGCAATTTTGTCTGGGAGGCAGCAGGCCTCTGAAAAAGAGTTGCACATTATTCCTGAATGGTTTCCCTGATGAAAAGTCTGCACACCACGTGAGGAAATCAGCAAACATTTCCACAAGTGTCCTGTTAATGGGCTGCTGCCGGGAGGATGTGCAGCTCCTGCGAGACCAGGCCAATGCTGAGAGCCCTGATACAAGGGGCTGGGCTGTGCCATTAAAAGTGAGGAGACAGCACTTGGGAGCAGCTGGTTTGATTTACTCCAGGGAAAGTGCTCTCCAACGAGGTTCAGGATGGAAACGGGGCTGCATTTCGCACGCGGAGGGGCAGCAAGCCTTTAGGAAGAAGCATTGATACCTGCAACAGAAATAAACCCAGCTACAAACTGGTGAGGCTGATTTGAAAGCCTCGACACCTAAAGCACGGACACCTAAGCACGCTCTTTTGGGTGCTTCTGCAAGGGCAGCTGCCCTGGCTTCTCACAGCCCTGCGACTGAAACGCCTGTGTTTTGTGCTACAGTACCCTGTCACGCAAGGAGAAACACTCTGTTTGCAGGGAGACAGAGGAGCATCGCTCGTCTTCCCTCTGGTGCCAGCAGGAAACAGCAGAGAGCTGCTGACAGAACAAGTACATCGCCCTCACTGAGGGTATTCCCAAGGGTGCATGCAAAAAATCGCAGGCGTCACCCTATTTTCCCTGCACCTTACTACCCCGAAAACACGCAGAGCAGCCGCTTTGAAGGGGCTAATCCACCCACTGCAGTATTTCTGGTAATGACTCACAAAACCCCACACGACTCTGATACCATTTTCTTGATAAAACCAGCTGACAAAATGAGACTATACATTTGGTGCTTGGAAAAAAAGAAGCGGGGGGGGGGGGGAGAAACA
>NW_010554448.1:24789-36585 GCF_000687285.1 Phaethon lepturus | reverse complement strand
GGGGGGGGGGGGAAGACAAAACCCTGCTAGTTATTAGTAGCGAAGCAGTGGAACATGAAACCGACAGTCGGCATGCGGTGCGAGAACAAAGCCGATGGCTGCACACAGACCCTCTTTAGACAGGGGTTTGAAAGACGGGCTCTGCAGCCTGCCACCAAGTATGTTGCGACTTACACAGATGTTCGCATAATTTCTTGCATATGGACAGCAAAAGGCGCATTCATTTCAAGAATGACGTGATTGTCTGTGTGGTAAGGATGAGAAGGGAAAACTTTCAACATGTGTTCAATGATACAGCTAAATGAGAAGCCAAACTGTTCCCAAATGCACTCAAAGGACTTCTCATGAAGTCAATGACGAAATTCAGACAGGACTTCATAGCACTCTTTCTTCCTCTCATTTAAAAACCCAAATTACAACGAGATTCAGGAGCACAAAACATATCAGAACATCACAATGTTCACTCACCACTGCAAAACGTTAACTAAACTTGCTCTGAAAAATGCTTTGACTATTTATAGAGAAACCAAGGGGAGCGGGGAGGGGGGAGATACTTGCTGGGCTGTTGGGGTTTTTGTTTTTTTTGTTTTCTTGGCAAACTTCATTTGAAAGCAGCCAAACTCCCTTCTGCTTCTGTAAGGCAAACTAATAGAGCACTGTGTGTGCTGAGGTCACAGAAAGAGAGTACTTAAGCTTATGCTTAAATCCAGGACAGCCTTGTACCAGATGCTTTGTCCAAAACCTACTGAACTCCTGCTTAAGTCCTGCCTTAAGGAGAGATGCTGCTTACCTACTGCCTTATGGGGAGATGCTCCCCTCAGTCTGCTCTTGAGCTGCCCTTGCAGGACTGCAGCCCAAAGCCTACTGCAGGTTAGCAGCTGACATTTCACTCACTTCAGGGGATGCGGGACGGCATGGGAAATGAAAACGCCCAGCGCTTCTTTCTGGTGCCCAGCGCCCCGCAGCGTGGAGCTGTCACACAGCACCGATGAACTGGGAAGGGATGCTGGAGCAAATTTACCCTTGTGACAAGTAAAGCATATACAAAAATGTTTATTTGGTCCATTTTCACAGCAGAAAAGATAACAAATTTGTGTTCAAATAGCTGGCTGGAGAGAACATGCAGCATGTGAAGGCCAAGGCCAAAAAAATGTAATTAATTTGATTTTTGTTGGTTTTTTTTTTTTCAATTAACATACTGAATGAAGTCCTGAAATGAAACAAAACTTGTATGAGGAAAAAAGCAGGTAAGGTCATTTCAGAGGTACTTTCCAGCAACACTTAAAAAGCATACATGTCTCTCCAATCCAATATAAAGCAGACCGCAGAGGGCTCTGAGCATCCGTTTGCATGTCGTTCCCCCTAGAATAGCATTATTATCATCAGAAACCCAAAGTATGCTCCCACCTTCCTTCTCAGCTGGGCAAAACAACAGTTCTTATGAGCTGCCATTGGTTCAATGAACCCAAAGGCTGTGAAACCGCACCGTCAGCTGCTTGTAACATGTCGCCCTTCCCTGTATATTGCTCTAATGATCTGAGCACCTAAAGTGCAAGAACTCCGCATCACCTCCTCGTCCTGATGTTTTCTAAACCAGGGAGTAACAAAGAAAAAAGTAAGACAGCAGAAGGGAGTCACTTTGGAAATTTGAGCAGCACCAAACAAAACTGCTAACCTTCTTTTGGCAAGGCGAAAGATTTGTGTAACACTTTTTCCTCCTACTGCATGTATTTACTCTTAAAAATTGATTTCCTCTGTCACTATTTATTTCTGCACGTTGCTCACTGGTTCTGAGAAACTGCGTGGAAAATCACGACGTTACGCTTGTTAAATTGACCCTACAGGGCCATACCACCAGTGCACGCATCATCTCGAGAGGCAAGCCTGCCGAAGTCATACTGTGCATATCATCACTCAACCCAGGACAAAATGCAAATTTGGCTGTATCATAGCTGATTTGCATAGCTTTCCATTGGTTTCGTACAACCTTTTTACAAAATGCCAATTTACTTCACTTTCCTACAGCTTATTACCAGTGTGAGGTACTTACAGCTTTTATGCAAAGCAGATTTAGTTAAAACATTAAAAGACATAATTAAATGCCTTTTAGAAATAGAACATAGCCTTCAACGTGACGACATAAGGCACAGGACCGACTGGGACACAGAAACGTTAATGCCCCTTTGCAAAGGTGCAGACCCCTCCCACGCACACGCTTAAGAGCTGCACAGCTTTTTCTGTTTTTTATCTGATCTGCAAAAGCAGAAATATTTGCTTGCAAACTATGAAGGGCCTGAATCCAGTTACTGAGTACACATTTCACTCACATTGATATCGGAATGGACGGCTGCCAGTTTAGTGCCTTGGCTGGCGTTCAAACACGCTGATTGCTGAGCCTCCTTGGATCCAGAGTTCATGATTTAAAAAAAAAAAAAAAAAAGACAAAAAAAATCCCTGAACACGAAACAAAAAACCCTCCACAAACATTTCTGAGATGCTACTGGGCTAATTTTCCCCCTCTCCTCTTTTGTAAGCTCAGTCTCTGGAAGCAAACACATACGAGTAGCACTCAGTGTCAAGACAGGCAGCTAGGGAGTTTGGTCTTTATCTCCGAAGCTATGATACAACGACCATTAGATCTTCCCTAGCCAAGCAATTTTCACACGTGTACCAGGGGCCAGCCCTCCTTCAAGTCTGCAACAGAGGAAAAGATCTGTTTACACTTTCATATCTTGACTTGACAAAAAATGGAGGGGAAAAAAAAGAGAAAGAAAAGCTTGAAATGTTGGAGACATGTCACAGCCAGGTTACAGGGAACGGAAAGGCCGTTTGTCTTTCACAAACCTATTTTTCCCTTCTTTCTCCCTCACTACTTACTACCAAAATCCACCAGGTTGAAGGGCAAGCCAAGAGCTCCTTAAAGCCCCCCTGCTCCCAAAAGCCTCATCTCTGAGCGCGCTAACCTGACGCGGCTGGCGCGCCGCGCGAGCCCTGCTTTCTCTGGCGCGGCAGCAGACGCTGTAGATCAGGCCACTTAGACATTTCAATTGAACTTGACAGGTGTTTGTTAATAGGCTCTACAATACGTTTGGGAAGGGCCGCCTGGAATTGTAAAATGGTTTATTATGACAGTTTAATAAGCCTGGTGCAGGCAGTTCAGTGCATTATTTTCTAAGGCTGTAAATGTAAGTGGCCAAAATCTGAACTGTATGGCAATACACATGTAACCTATAACTAATCCCATTAATGGCAAATGCATTCATATAGTATCTATAAAACTGGACCTGATCCTGCTGGGTCAGTCTGGGAACCTCTCTGCTCCTTGCAGAATCAGTCCTCCAAGTATTATCACCATTCACAGAATCAGGTATATCTATTCAGTGATAACTGCTTGGGCTAATTATCAGAAAATTCAATTTATGCTAATTTGCCTGAGGGGAGGGGAGCATAAAATTAACTTGACACATTTATTTAACTTTTTACAGTATTATTATTATTTAAAATTTATGACAGCATTGTGCCCAGAGGCCCGAGCCAGGATCAGGATCCCACTGTGCTCGGCATCCCACTGCGTGCGCGTGAATGTCCTCCCAGCTTAATTTCAAGGCAAAGGCCCCGTCCCTGCAAACTGTTACACAAGTGCTTGCCCCAAAGACCGGGAGCAAGGCCATGGAAATTAGAAGTGCACGCATTAGTCTTGCTGAAATGAAGCAGGTGCATTAAGCCACCACATCCTACCATGCACTGGCAGCCCACACCTGAAAGGCTCCTATTTTGGAAGCGACAGTTGAGTCACTTTTGTTTTTACCATTAAACACATAGACACAAACAGGCCCTCCCTATCTACTGCTGCCTTTTCCTGCTTCTCTCTTATAAATGGGACCATCCCCCAGTGAATGAAACAAATCACGTGCGGGGCGAAAGGCCCCAGAAAAGAGAGAAGATATGTGTCAGTAACTAATTTGTGGAATTGTCAAAATCTCACTTTTTATTTTAGGCGTGCAACGTGTAACACTGTGACTTTTCCTTGCAGTGAACTTTGAAGGATATTTGCCTGAGAAAAGTAGCTAGCTGTTCCACCTGCCTTCACTTCTGGACGTGCAAACACCAACCCTGAAAGGTCACCATTTCGACGATCATAACCACTCACTGTCCTTGAATAAACTGGCCTTTTTATTTATATCCAAGTATGCTTAACCTCATTGAACAACTGTACTTGTCAGACAATATTACCAATATTATCATATGAATCAATATGCTATCATTACTTTAACTGAAACAGATTAAAATATTTTACAGTATTTAATTGTAAGTAGGGAAAATGGGAGCTTTTCTGAGTTAAGGCCTTAAAATTAAACTCTTCAGAGTACTGGCTGTACTGACATGAGGTATGCAAGAGTGAAGAAGTGGAGTCGCTGAGAAAGGGAATGGTGCCTCCAGGAGTCATTAGAAGACCATAAGAATGAGGAGAATATTAGGATTAGAAGACCATCTCTTCCTCTGGCTCTTTGATGCTGTTTTAGAAACAAGCCATCCATACCGTATGCTCTTTGTACTTGCTGGGGCTAAAGGGCACCACACAAAAGTCAGCATGGTCTAACTTTCAAGAAGCTTCAGAGGCTCCTCAGCTCAGGGGCAGGGGAGACATTAGCAACACGCTCTACTCCCCGATCTTTCCCACACCCCAAGAAGAGATGAGATTAGCAGAGAAAAAGTGGAAACATTGGAAAAATATTCACTTGAGTGGGCTGTCCTAACAACCTCTTTTCAGCACAGCATTTCAGGAGGGGTGAAGGCAGGCAAACTCACCTTTAAGGCTGTTCCTCCACAGCTAACTTGCCTCTCTGTGCCCAACCACCACAAAGACCTTGGAGCAGATTTAAACCCCAAACTCACACACTGGTGTAGCAGATGGAGTAAGGACATTTCCAGAACTGCAGGGTTTTACTTCAAGATCTAAGCTTGGTTCCTGTGTCTTCCGCTATCCTACTTTCCTCTGCTTCTCTTTCTGCTGCAGTTCACTGGAGTTGTTTCAAGGTGCCATTAAACACATCAAGCCTTTTACAGGCAAATGCAACCTTGCAGCACAAAGCGAAACGGAGGCAGATGAAAGAAAAAGAAACCATCATTTAGCCACACACAAATTCTGTATTCTTTGCATATCACTCCTAACATGGACTGGCAGCCCACACCAAAAAGACTTCTGTTTGGGAAGCAAGTGACATTTGAGTCACTTTTGTTTTTATCATTAGATATGAAGATATCAAACATCAGTTCCTGCCTAATGCCTCCTTTTCTTGCTTCTATCTTACGAACAGGGCACATGTTTCTGCGATCCTTTAGAGCACTGACTGCTTGACTCAGCATTGTGACATCTTTTGGTGCATGCAGATCATCCCATAACTGATGGGAGTGTGTAAGATGCCAGCCGTGGCTCTGCTGAGCCGCCATCCTGGCAGGATGCAGTACCACTCTGGTCTTGAATACTGGAAAGGTACATAAGAAACAGGTCTATAAAATGCTGTTTCTGCTGCCAACAGAAAGCACCGGCTTTGCCTGCTGCTACCCATCCCCCTTTCACCCTACTGTTTTCTGCTGAAGAAGAGGCACCTGAACTCTGCCAGCTTTTGCCCTGCGGGCCATGGGCAATAGCTTTGCCCATACTAGTCCCATGAGTGAGACTGCTTTATTATGCAGTGAGATTAACTTCTTGGACAGGGGAATTTAGTCCTTCTAACCTTTTACTCCTTCTAATGGTTGGCTTCATTCTTTTAAAATCCTAAAATAAGGACAACATCCATTCTTTGACAACAGCCTTTTATCAGGTTAAAAAAAAAAAAAAAATCAAACTAACCTGCTTACTTCTAAGTCATGCTCTCATAATTTTAGCTGGCACATGATGAACAAGATAGTCTAGAACTAACCTCAAACACTCATCTGGAGAAAAACAACATATCTTCCCATGTCATCACCATTATAGCACATACTAACCACAACTATTCAGCCTGTCAATTTTCAGTTTATATTATGATAACTTTACCTAAAAGCATTTCGTGGTTCAAAACCAGCAAGTGCAATGCCAAGGAAATATTTGCTGAACTGATGAGCATGGCAGCACTGGTGTGAGGAATATGCTTTCTGCAGAATGGGAAGCAGAGTAAAAAGAGGTTTCACTGGGAACGGACTTCTCAGAAATTCCCCAAAACACTGCTTCAGGCTGGCCTAATCCCACAGTCTAACCACAGTAGGTTGTGAAGAAGGAGGCTTAGTTTGGTCCTCGGGTGGTGAATTTTCCACAAAAATCTCCAAGAACTGTGATGAACGGGAAAAGGAACACATGAATCTTTTTCCTTGCAGTAGCATCTCCACTTGCACACACAGGAAGGCTTTTCACATCCACTAAGCATTTAAGGGAGGTAAAAAAGCAGAGATTCGTGGGAGTCTGGACAGGGAACTATGTGAGAGGCACAAAAGCAATGCGTTTTAAAAGGACTTTAGCTAATACATTTTCAGCCATGCAATCCCCATGATTCACAAGGATCCAAGCATTATGCAGTCTTCAGTTACTTTCCTCATTTTAAGGAGGACAAAGGCAAACCCCTCATTAACGAAACACTGTGGTTCAAATTCTATACCAAAAAACCCCTCAACTTTGACAATCGTACGCCCACACTTGGGCTTCAAAAATATTCTCATGCTACAACGCTGCCTGTGTCATCGCTCCAGAAGCACATGAAAGTCACTGCATCGCTCCCCAGTGACCCAAGGCAAGGAGAGGATGGTCGTGACTGCAAGAACTTTAGCTGGATGCTTAGGTAGGGACATCAAACCAAGCAAAAAAAACATAAACCAAATAAAAACAAACAAAAAAACCTTGAGAAACCTATGAAAACACTCTGCAACCTATGGTATTACTCTCTTCTTTGTACTGATTTGCCCAAAGTTGGGCCACAGAGGCACCATGCAGGTTTCCATAAAAAATTATTTGGTAGCTTTGCTTTTGTGGGCTGTAAGAGCAGTCTGAGCCACTTTGCTTTGACTGTACCTTCCCTGCCCCTTCTCCTCAGCAGCACTGTGACTTCCTAAGGTGCAGCTTAGATACACCAGGGCAGCTTTACTCCTGGGGATGAATGGGAATGCATTTCCCCTTCTTGGTTTTGGTGGGAGACACACTGAAGGTGACGCAGTCTCCCTAAGGACAAGCTGATTTCAGTACTGGCTGGACTCTAAATGAGCCTCCTTTAAAGGGCTGCTCTGAAGCCAGGCATTGTTCTCCCTCCTCACTTTTTATGAATTAGGAAGGATGTGTGTTCCTATGTGTCCTCTCTGGACAGATCTTCTGCCTGGAAGAAAGAAGAAAATGGTAAGAAAGGGGCAAGGATAGGGAAAAATGGGTAGGAGCCCTGCAACTGAGCTTCCATTTATTTCAAAAGTGAGTGGTTATCCAACTGCAGTGCCCCACACCCAAGACTTACAGTCTGAGACACAAGTTTGAGCAGATCTTCCATGACCTCACGGTGAGTCTGAGATACCGCATCCAGCACTCAAAATACACAGCTGCGTTCGTCCATTGCTCTGACAGCAATTTATGTCAATGAAAGTACTGCTGCTAATACATACTGAGCTCCCACTCCAGATGCCAAAGCCATGCTCTGCACAAAGCCGGGACTGTGTGGTGCCCAGGCACAGCTTGCAATTAGCTGTATTTTCCCCCCATCTCATGGAAGCTTTAAGGGAGCCACTAGGAGAAAAGCAGTAGGATTACAAATTGTGTCCAACCACGCAATAAACTAACCTCAATTTTTGAATGCAAGTATTGCAACTCAGCAGTTCTACTATGGGATCCCAGAAAGCGTAAGACTTCCATAATTTAGCTAGAACAACTGCATACTATGTCAACTACTGAAAATCCCCGTGTACATCAGAAAACATTTTAAGCCAACAGACTGAAAAGCAAGGCTGCTGGATTTTTGTTTGATTTTACAGCATGTTTGACGCTTTCAAGATGAGACTTAAGAAGATGTAGTATCAGATTTTAAATCTTATTTCTCTGTGGAATCTTTCATTATTTTCAGCCTGCAATATGCTTTAGTTTGATTTTTTTTTTTAATATAAAAAACATGTTTCACAGCTGAGGCTTTATCATGTTCACAATACTTAAACGTGTACATGACTTTAAATCAGTGAATCCAATTGAAATCAAAGGGATAAGGGAGTGTTAAAAAGGTAAGTGTGCCCTGAAGTGTTGTCCTGAGCAGGAATTAGACTTAAGTATGTGATCAGGTGTCGCTAAAATAAGTCTTCCTTGTCTAATAATAAGCACAGATCACAATATATCTTGTGTACAACAGGGTAGCAAAAGTTATGTGTCTTGAGGTGAAAGACTGAGCAGAGAAGAGCTGGAATCCTCTGGGCATAAAATGTCATTGTTTTCTTAGAAGGAAGATTAACACATAGAGGCCAAGGATAAAGTTGAAACTCAAAAAGAGTATGAGTCAGGGAAGTTGTTCCAGATGGCAGAGCCATGTGGGATGTGACTCCACCATCTACTGTGGAAATAAAAAGGAAGAAATGAAAAATTAGTGTTGAGAGAGCATATAGGACTGACAGGAAAAGAAGAAAGAACTGAGAGCAGTCGAAAGAAATTAAAGGCAGAGTGATGAAATGAGGCCTTCAGAAATTTTGAAGTGCAGCAACACGACTTCAATCAGCCAGTATAAAAAAGGCTCAGTCACTTTGCTTCAGATAAATGTAAACATCTCAAAGTTTCAGTGCCTGTCCAGAGCACACTCCCTCTCCTTTAGGGTTTGACATATCATGTGGACAGTATCTCAGGAACACCTGCTAGCATGTACTGAAGGGACAGACTATTTGCGATATCCCATTACTGCTGCTTCTACCTCTGATGATATGTCCAACATCATAAATGAATAAGAGAGAATTATGTCAGATGGTGTCTTGGGCAACTTAAGACTAATGGGAAATTTTGAAAAGTGAAAATTAGGCTGAATATGATATAAGACTTATTAACAACTCCTTAAGGGAAGTGGAGGAAGGCATGAGGTCTGGAAACCGGGAACTGAATAGTGCAAGATACTTAAACATGCATTGCAGGGAACTGTCCCGTCCTGTCAGGGAGATAGACATGGCATGATGTACATAAATACATCTTCTGCACGTCTTCAATGCAAACAGAAGGTACATGAAAATAAAACAAAAAGAATAAAGTAATAGACACAGAACTGAAACTATTCTAGTCAAATTCCCTTTGATTCAAAGATGGGATTTTCAGCCAGTTAGAGAAGTTAGAGGTGATCTTCCTGGACTAGTTAGTCCATTCACTGCACAACAACCCAGTCCACCATCCGCAAAATGACTGCAAAGGTAGGTTGATTTGGGAGCCAACGTACACACTCTCTGAAACCTCCATTCTCCTCCATGCACATACATACACATGCACATTATGACCTTTTTGGTTTGGAGAGTCTTTTTATTACTATTTATGTATTCAAATGCCTTACCAAAATGGGCTTTGACCAAGGCCTACAAACCTAATGCCGTAATAGTAATAATAACAAGTTCGATATGAGAGATTCTTATTAAAATGGCAGAGAAGTACACATCACACATATAAATAATCCCTGAAAAATAATTTCAGAGACACGTCTGATCTTGACTTTCTGTACTGAAGGCCTAACCTAAAGTCTAATAAGACAATAAAAAGACTCAGAGACTTCAAAGTTGACTTTAGGCTACAGTATTTTTCCATGACTGATGCTTTCGGGTCATGTTCTTTCCTGGTCATGGCTTCTCCATTTCAAAGCAACTGAACTTTAAACCTACCTAAACTAACATAGTTGAAACCAACTTACCTGAAGGTAGTTCAAGAGTCTTGGTCTTCATACAATTATCTTTGCAGAAGCCACAGAGCCTGTGGTCAGCTGGCTACTTGTTTACCTGTCCCTTCTTCCCAGTGAAAGGATGCTTACGTAAATATTCCTTTAAAAAAAAAAAAAAAAAAATCACTTTGCAAATCTCTTCTCTCTTGCAAAGTATAAACTTGTTCTTCCAAGACACAAGAGGAATCTGATTGCTTTAAACAATCTGGGCTTTATCTGGGTGCGTAAATGAGACATCTAACTGCTACAGCCATGTATGTCAACATGCCAGACACAAAGTAGTGCTAAAAACCAGGCTGCAACTCTTGCGTATCTTTCACGCTTATCCTTTCAGCCTTGAGGATGTTTTCTTGGTTAGTCAACTTTAAATCTATCTATTGTATATACAGTACTATTTAAAAACAGCACTCAAGCGTACAAGATAAACATGTGCCCCCACTGAGTTACTAAACAGGAGATCATAAATTTGCATCCCTGTGATTATTACTACTACCATGTAGCTGCCTTCAATGTACAGTGCAATACAAAACCAGAGAGCTGTGCCAAGTGAACCAGGAACACGAGAAAGGCATTTTCAGAGCATCCAGGAACAAAATCCACCACCAGGATTTTAAATGCAAAATTCAGTGGGAACCCCTTCTTAGTAACACGTCCCATTCTAATGAAGAACAGAGAGAGCAGGATTTATGTTCTGCGCCTCTGCCGTCCCTCCACGTTCACCCATCTCTGCACCACCTTCCAACAGCACAGCCTTGCTCCACATCCTGCTGTGCTGGCGTGGCACCCGGGCAAGTGCTGCCGTGGCCCACTGGATGCAGTGGTGGGGCTTGCTGCCGGCCACTGCTGAAGAGAGTTGGCAAGGGCAGAGCTTGGCTGCCTCTTCCCCCTCAGTGTCAGCACTAACTCATGCCTCTCACCTCCCCTGCCTGCTGTGTTTAGCAACAACAAAAAAATGTGTAGGAATTTAATTGCCTTTGAGACTTCCACTTCCTGCTGGATTTGGTGGGAATTAGCCAAGAAACTAAGTGTTATGTGAAGGGGGGAATGGGGACAGACAAGCAGACAAACAGACATCATCATCACCACCACCACACACACCTCACTTCCTTGGAATCCAGGCTAAAAACACGCAGGCTCTGGACCAGAAATACTCATGAAAACATTTCACAATGCTTTACCAAGGGGTGATATCAGTATCATTACCTCCATTTAATGGATTCATCACTGACTGGTCATGACATGCCTCAAGTCACCCATCAGATAGCTTTTCCTTCTGGCTCTGCCACTATGTCTCCTGATTGCTAGCCAGTGCTACCAGTGGAGTCATCCCAAACCACCGGCTGCACAAGAAGAAAGGGCTGCAGGAGTTAATACGTGAATATGTAAACACTGGCTCGTCTCTTTGCAGACAAGAAGGAAAGGGAAGAATTTTAAAGGTACAATAGAATCTAAGAAACACAATTCTCCTTCCAAAAGGTAACACGTGCCTCTACCAGGTTCAGTGCACTAGGCGTTGTAGATGCATTTCATGAAAAGGCAGCATAGGACAAGACTGACTGCAACCAACATACACCACAGAGGTGGTTGCTTAAATTTAAGAAATAAGCCAGAACCAAAACAGAAACCCAGAGAAGTCTGAGCAAGGGAGAAGGAGGGATCTCAACTCCAGATTTCTGATCAGACGTCTTCTCAAATTCCTGAGGGGATCCACTTGGAAAAACCCATGTTTCCACTGCACTTCAAATCTAGCCATGCTTAGCACTATTCGGCCAAATCTTACCAAGGTTAGATTTTTACCATTTTCTGTTGTTCCCTTCACATGTTGTCGTGGTTTAGCCCCAGGCAGCAACTAAGCACCACGCAGCTGCTCGCTCCCCGCCCCCCCCCCCACACACCC
>NW_010554448.1:0-24492 GCF_000687285.1 Phaethon lepturus | reverse complement strand
GCACCCCCAGCCTTCTTGCTGGCAGGCCAGCCCGAGAAGCTGGACTGTCCTTGACTGCTCAGCAACAACTCAAAACGTCAGCACGTTATCAACATTTTCTCATCCCAAACCCAAAACATAGCCTCACACTAGCTTCTGTGAAGAAAACCAGCTCTACCCTGGCTGAAACCAGGACACATGTGAAAGGATAAAGTAATCAGTAATTGGTCAGGAATCTTTTAAATTATTCCTTATTTATTAAAACAATGCAATTTCCCTTGTTCTTATCCCTTAGGTTTGAAATTTTGTATATCAGAATTACTTCTTACCAAGGGAAGAATGTTCCTACCATTGTAAGTTGAATCTAAAAAAAAATTACAAAATAAGACGACGCAAATTATTGAATTTACTTTTTAATGCAACAAATGGTATGAAAAAGCAGCATGAATTGCCGTTTTATTTCTCTAATTGCATATCGTCCTCTCTATCTCCTCCTTTCCTATTGTTTCCAGGTAAACATCAAGGGTACAATTTCTTCCCCGCTCCAGCACAAAACAAGAAGGCAAGTAATGAGCTCAGCAAGACTTGACCTCTGCCATCAGTCTCCCACCTGCTGTCAGCTTGTTCGACATCAGCGAGGTAGAAATGCCTTAGACTGGATACCACAAGCTCTCCCACACTGCTGCTATTACTAGTCTTCAGACTGATGGTCCACACAGATAATTACATTTGTAGTGACAAACACTGCCCAAGATCAAAGATTTTGCAGTGTTTGTTTTGAGCTGCTGCATAGCTACCCCTACTAGTTATTGTATATTAAATGCAATGTCAAAAAATGTACCATGCGGTGATGTCAGGACACAGCATTGCCCTCATTTTGTGACTTCCTTCATCAAGGTATCAAATTCTCCTTTCTGGTACACCTTTTAACTACATTAAAATAAATCAAGTGAAAGGATGGTATCAGAAAGGAAAGACTTTCAAGAATGCAGTGGTTTGATACACGGGAATGGTTCCCTAAATGACTGCTCCTCTCGCTCCGCTGCGAGCATGACCATACCGTCCACTCTGACCGGGCAGGTAGGCTTGATGAAAGCCACATGTAGCATCTCCAAGGGTCAAATACTGTTTAGATAAGGCACTGGTCTGACTAAGAGCCATGAGAAAGCCTCCTACAGTCTCTGTTCCAGTAAGATAGTTTACAGACAAACAATCATCAATCTTTAACTCCTCGTCCCCCACACCATCTTTGCCAAAACAAAAATGGAAAGACAAAAAAACCCCACAGAACCAAAAAAAGATGCTTTAATACGATGGATCTTTTCTATACCAAATCACTTGGGTTTTCCAGCACAATACAAGCACCGAGACTGAACTCATGTGAGTGCAATTGCAGTTTCAGTTACACCAATGCTGTACCAGCTTTGCACAACCAGATAGTTCGCTTTGCTCTTTGCAACATTATGAAGTCCTGAAGGAACGTTTAAAAAGAAATGCCTTCATTGAGCTTAAATGCATTATGCCATACGCCTTAAAATACCAACCATAACTCAATTAAGGACTGTTTATCCTGCTTCCATTTGCTCTCCTGAAGAAGCAATCACCACTGCCTTGCACATTACCTCTAGCACTGGTCTCATCAGACAACAGGCTTTGTGTCGGCATGGTGGTTTCCCTCTTTTGACCGCAGATAAACACCGTTCCCTACTGCTTCGAGGCTCCAGCCCTGGCATGCCAGACATCCTTAAGAGCATGCACAGGTCAACAAGCAGGCTCAGGGCTCAAGTTTGTAACAGAAAAAACAGCTACTACAGGGCTATGGGGGCCACGGGGCGCAAAGCATGGGATTCATCCCCTGCCACTAGTGGTCCAGTGCTCTTTCATCTGCCACTCTCCATTTTCAATCCCAGTGCAGTCGTTGCAGTGAACAAAGCTCTCCCCGCTCTTTCAAACCATTTTTATGCACTTTATGGATGCAGATCTGGGAGCAAACTGGAAACTGCCAGTCCCAATCTGACCAAGGAGCAACATTAAATCTGCAACTCTGACTGACTTGTTTGTTCTGTTAAGGTGTTCCTGACAAGATCTTTTTGGGCAGCTTGAGTGAAACCAGTAAACTAATAGTCGTGATTTAAAACTGGTGAAAAAACCTGCATTACAGTGAAAAATTATCTACATATTGTTTTCATGTGCAGTTTATACAAAACAGACTCCCTCTAGAAAATGCGGAGTACAGCTCAGTCTGAATCTAGCCTGCCTTATACATGCTCTGGGTGTGCAGAGCCAGCACACATCCCTTTGCAAGAACAAAACACATACTTCTAGTACTAGAAACACTGAGCCAGTGTTTACGCACTGATCTGCTAATAAGCAGACCCGGGAATTCCAGAACATGAGATTTATATTTATTACTATTTTACATTACCACAGAACGTGCCAAGTTCGGGCACTTTAAATTATGAGGGCTGCTATTGCACATTCCCTTATCAGTCTTTCACACAACTGCATTACTGAAGCATCCTGATAAGAATGTCTAAAATGTCTGCTATGTTTTAAAACAGCAAACTCTTCCTTTTCAGCTCTGACCCAGCCATTTCAGTCAACAAAGCTCCTTCTACTTTTTCATAAAGCTTTCTACTCACTTAATGGTTGCGATCATACTGATTCTCTTGGAAACTGCTACTCCCAAAAATAATACAGCACAGCTATTTATTCACGGTAGTGGCTTGACGTGATATTTTGAGGACTACTATTTCACAATATGGCATGAAACGTGGACATCCATCCTTTGACAAGAGATCTAACTATCACACTTCAGGCTTCATACACAGAACATTAGTGCACCTTTTAAATGAAGAAAATCAGGAAACTGTGCAACTAAAACAACCAGCTTGCCAAAAACAGCATACATTTTTGCACTCGCTTTTACATTCCCAGGCTCACTAAGATCAATGTATATATAGATGGGCATGTGTGTATACATATGCATTCATTCTCAACCACATTTCTCAGGAAAGTGCCAGTCAGAGGAAGAACAGTCAGGAGTGTAAAAAGCCATTTCTACTATAATGAGCAAAAGTAGTTTTATTTGTTGTCATTTTGAGGTTGTCAGGGGTTTTTTTGATTGTTTCTTCTAAAGCCTGTCTTCTGTAAGCTCAGTCAATGTCTTTGAAACTGTATTTGATAGCAAACTTACATATATTGCAATAGCTACAGCTGGAATTCAATGTTAAAACACCAAATTGTGAAAGTCACCTATCCCTGCGCTCATTTCATTCTGCAAGAATCCCACTTGGGAAGGAAGAAGAAGGGAGAGGTTGAGTGGGGAGCGCACAGCTAATTAGCAAGGTTTCACAATCTAATTCAACCTGTCAACCCATTTTTCTGCCAGTCCTGCACACATAAACATGATGAAAAGCAGAAAGTCCAAGTTCTTCATGTGTTTCTCTGAGAGCAAGGAGGATACGGGCAGTAAGTTGTTCAAGAACTTCCCTAACGCTTTACTGCAGTCCCAGCAAGCCACCCAAGGCCGAGTGGTTGTTAATAGCACGTACAACGAAACTCCAGGAAATACCTGTGCTGTGCAGCAACACAGCAGAGACTCGTGGGCTTGTGCTGAGTGGGCTCAGACATTCATAGGGTACACTGCAGGGCAAGGCTGTACAGACACACTTGTTTGACTCTCACCAGTGTCAGGCAGCACCCTGCTCAGTCTAATTAGCATAATCAGAAAAGATGTAAGGGGAGAAGCAGGGCTAATTAGCCTGAGCAAAGCACCTTGTCAGCTTGGGAATCTCTGCACGGGGCTCAGAGGCACAGATAGATGTACCCATCGTGACTGAGCCTTTCGTAGTCCCTGCAGTCAGGAGGTATTTCATTATGCCCAAGAACTACTTACTGCTAAAGCAACATGTCATCTGAGAGCAGAGGAGGGCGATTCCTCAGTTCTTAATGCTGCTTTTTTTGAAATAAAGAACTACAGGGGTCTTACAGATCGATGTATGATGCCTTCTCCCACTGCATGTGCTTAGGCAGATAACAGTCTTCCTTTGCATAATCTTTTTTGAGAGAGGAGGATCCTATTATGTTTCTCATGTATTTGTTTCTTCTACTTCCTTGTATAGCATTCTAGGTAGTTAAAGAGGAGATGAAGAACACGGTGCTAACAATAGTTTCACTGCTTCACTGTACCTTCCCCATCTCAAAATACTCTCCAGATGGAAAGAGTTTATTTGGAAGCAGGAAAGCAGAAGGCTGACTGAAGAAAAGTGATAATTACATTAGAATAATAATAATAACAACAAGAAAACCCAGAGCTAATGAAGACTGCCTGCTTCATTTAATTTAAGAAGAGACTTCACCCTATAATGAAGACATATAAAGTTCTGCAGCTCACTCACCCTTTCTATGAATGTCATCAAGAGCAGTAGGGCTGCTCACTAAGCCAAACCCCTTCAGTTGAACTGGTTTGACTGGTCAAGGATAACTAGAAGGAAGCGCTTGTACTTATATCTCCTTGATCACTCTGCAGGCTATCCTTCAGGTTGAATAAAGATAGTTACACAAACATTTTAATGGATCTAGTAAAAGTAAAAAAGAATCCTGGTAATTCTCACTGTGGATCTAACGGACATGTCTTAACTCAGAAACTAGTTACGAGGACTTCCCCGCCTTAAACAGCACCCGTACATGACACAGACTGAATGACAAAGAAACATTATTTTGCCTTTTTTCCCCATAAAAAGCCAATTCTTTAACAAAGTCACTTGCAGTGCATGGTTTTACAAAAAAAGAAACAACACTCCTTCCAAAAAATGTAAAATAGACACAAAACACATCAACAGTGAACACAAGAAGTGTTAGCCTCTCCAGTGCTCTTCCTGTTGCTCCACCCTGAGTGTCAAACTTGCTTTTACTTCACCAGAGGTTTATGTTACCTGAGGTTTCTTTTTTTGAACTATTTGCATCAGAAATGATAAATCAAGCTGCTGAGAAGAGAGGTTTTAACTGCCAGAGACACAAACTCCTGGCAGCTGAAGGCTTAAAGCACAATTTGCCCACCACCTCCATTGCGGACACCTCTCTCGCAAGGAACCTCCATAGCACTGGTCACAAATGTCCACCCACCAGGGAAGCCAAACCACATTTTACCCAGCTTCTTCAACTGGCATAGCTCTTGTAATGCTTTAGCAGGATTCACTGCAGTCCAGATGTTGCAAGTGAGACAAAGGGAATTTATAAATCACCACCCCAATTTTGACTGAAGATTGCCTGGCACAGAAACACACAAATAACCTTCCTCTCCTCATCTAAGGCAACCAATGGTCCCCAAACAGATTTCTTCTATTACTAGTGCAACAACTTTGTAATAACTTGCAATAGTGCAATAAACTTGATTTGCCCCAATGGGAAGGGTTTTTCTATTATTTAAAGAGCTGCCAGGAAAATCCATTAGAAATAAATAAAAGACTACAGCATCTTACGTTTTCCTAGCCTGTCTCTTGGTCTGACACCTCAACAGGCAAAGAAGCTAAGAGCAATCCTGGCAACTTGCTGCTTTATCTTCTTTCTCTCGACCTTTGTGCCATTAGGTGCCTCTGAAACATTCATCAGTGTCTGCAGCTGGAATCACCTACGCTGATTAACAACCAGAAACATAAAACTCACTGAGAAGGAACACTGATAGCATCACTACTGCCAGTTTGTCTAAGAGTATCTAATAGTCCTTCCCAGCATAAGCATCCAGGGTCAACATGCCTGGCAGGCTGCAAACAAACCTGGAATAAATATGAATGAACAAGTTGTTCAGAGTAGTATTCTGCTACAAAGGGCTCATGATCCCTTTTAACTAACCTACCAGCAGCAGCAGCCTTTCCTTTTGAATGCACACTCCAAACAGAAAATAGAAAAAGCTTCCCCTCTAGGAGAACTTAATTTATATTCTCCTCCTCCTGCTGCTGCCACCAACATTATCAGCTTAGAGAGAAGCATCGGCAGGCTACTAGACACTGTTAGGGTCATCATGGGTGCAGCAAACCAGCTCACCAGTGATGCTCACTAACACAGCAGCACAACAAAGCAGCAGTGAAACAGAGGAGAGGCAGAAAAGCAGCAGAAGAAATATTCTCAGAGGCACGGGACACCTGTGTTTTGGCCAGCTTTACCCCACACACAACTTGCAAATACTAGAGCAGCTTTCACGCCATGCTATCGATCTGTGAAGGCTGGGCTTAGTTCCCAGTGCTCCTTGGTTGCCCTGGAAGTCTCTTGAACCGAGGAGTGCTGCAAGCAAGGACCTGAAGTTTCTCCAGTCGACACTACCAAGTTAAAAATATGAGCAACCATAAGCTACACCACTGAACTACAGGAGATGCTTTGCTCTCATGGACCACACTGCAACCACCCTGGTATTGTAATCATTAACAAACACATTCACCTGCCTTTCTTGCTGCATTTACTCGCTCCAATGCACTAGTACTGCCTGGACTTCTCTAGTAAATCATGAAACAAAGCTGACAGCAAAAAGCTGGGGCAGCAGTTAAAGTGACTGCCAAAGAGAAATCTGTTTGCTCAGGCAAAAGCTGTTCTCAGTCCAAACATGGGAGTCATAATCTTAGAGCCATTTGCTTGGAAGACAATGAAGGGAAGGCAGAACAGACTGGGAAACTACAGCTTGCCATAGTAAGAGAAGAGAACAATCTTTGTGCCCAGATTTCTTTGCTCTGCAGGGTAAGTTTTAGAAAGCTGACAACCGGTAGCAACATGTAGTGGCCCCAGGCGTCATGCCTGCCTATCAAAGACTTGGATTTTAGCCCTGGAGAAATTACAACTTCTCAGTTCTCTGGAAGCTATATCGGCCGAGAAGAAAGCAAGAGAGTAATGAATGACCTAACTAAAAATTATTTTAATACATGGATTGCATACTGCAAGCCATAAACTTAGGGGTGCCTGGGGTGCAGGAAGGATTGGGGGAAGATAAGGAGGAGGAAGACGTCTTGTATTTGACAGGAACAGCATCATTGCTGCAGATTACAAAAGCAACCAACTAGGGCTACTACGACAGCAAAGTCATCTACTGGAGTGGCAGGGGCTGGCACACCGAATGGAAAGTATGGATCCAGCAGATAAGCCCTGGAGACAAAGGAGGAGGAAGCTCAGCAGTCCAGGCTGGAAAAGACAGCAGGGAGAAGACAGGTTAGGAAGCTGTGAGTCAAGGAGCCAGCCAGCAGGTTTTTTGCAGGAATGTGGAGGAGAGAGATGTAAATCCAAGGAAGCTGCACAGATGTGAATAAAAAGGTGTTTGGCCCTGCAGCGGTCCCTGAGCACTAGTGGCTTACAACCTCATCGCTGCACATCCCTCTGCAGGGCTCGAAGCCACCCTGGCCACCTCTCTCCTGGGGGGCAGGGGCAAGCAGACACAGCCTGGCTCTCACATGCTCTCCGCAGGTGACCATATGGGGGATCCCCCACCGCTGAAAAAGCTTGGTTGCTGCATGCCACCAAGGCAGGTTTGCCACCATGCACTCGGACCACAGCAGCTTCGGCCAGGAGAGGGGGTGACCCGACCTGACATACAGAAACACCTACCACCACCTGCTGCGCTTCTGCACAGACACAGTAGCTCTGCTGTATTTCTGCCATGTCCATTTTAATCCAAAGTTCATCAGGTAAAATAAACTGCCAAACTGAAGGCCCAGAGTTACGGTCAGAGACTTTTTTTTGAAGCCCTGAAAGAAACCCAAACTGTTTCAGCTTCCTCTCCCAAATGTCAGCCTTGAGCCGTTCTTGTCTGGCCGGCGGAAGCATGTGACGTGAAATAAAAGCCAGGAAATAAGACTTTCTGAATAAACATTTATTTGGTGAGAAATACTTCTGATTTTTGGCAGAGAAATGTCAGAAACCTGAAGCCCTATGTATAGCATTCCTACAGAGTGCAATTTCTATTTAAAGGGAAGCTGCAGCTGTCTGTAGCTCTTAATGAAGAATAATGCCTGGGAATAAATTACTGCCATTTCTGAGAGACATTTCTCAAATGACAGCGATTCTTCCCTTTTTCCTTCTCCCTATAAATACCAAGTGGTATGTACTGGGCAGTTGTTTGGAAGAACAGACACACGCAGCTCTGTCTTTTGTCAGCAGCTTGGTAATTTCCGTAGAAAACCATGAAGTGGTTTAGCATGCGGATACCAAAGCCATTTGAAAGCAAAGATGTTCAGAAATATTAAGGCTGCATGTGTCAAAACTTCCCATTGCTCTTCCAAGGTGCGCACAGCTCATCACTGGTTGAACAGGCACCGGGCGTCACTTCCGACCACGCCACAAACCCGGCGTTGCAGCTCAAGGCATGGGAGGCGGCCGCTCACAGAAAACTGCTGTAAAATGCTCGATAACATTCAATTTTCATCACCTGTGTATGCCTCTCCGAGGGGCTGTGGCAGTGCAGGCAGGCGGAGAAGGTGATGCTCTGGGGAGGGGGTGTGCCCAGGCTGCTGCCAGCCTGGCCAGGCGGCTCAGGAAAGCGGCACTGACATCAGCTCCAAGAGCTGTCGCTCCCAGCCCTGCCGCAGGTCCAGGTGCCAGGAAAAACAGCTGGCGGCCGGAGGGGGAGTACGGACAAGACAGGACCAGGGTGAAGGGAGCAAGGAGGGCCAAGGAGTGGAGAAATTAGGTGGCAGCTCAAAATGGGATGGGACCAGGGCTAAGCCTTGTGCGGCCGCAGTCCCCAACACCCTCTCTGGGGTCAGCCCTTATGGCGGCAGGTTCCCACCGAAGGCGGGCACGGAAAGCCTGTCAGAACAAGGAGCGTGGATGTTTACTATCCTGCCATCTACAGTTTGTCCAAAATAACAGCTATAGATGCGAGATCGACAGTTATTGACACATACTGAACTTAGAGATTTGTTTTCCAATTCCCACAAACCATGCCAGAGGTTTTCGCATAACCACAAAAAAAGAAAAACAAAACTGAAGAAATGCCTGCAAGAGAGGAACACGAAGAGTTTATTCATTGGTCCTGACAGAATGTGTTTGTGCTTGTGTGGCTAGCTGTGGCATATGTTTTCAGGATGGAAAAAAACCCTCAGGATACCTAAATCCTACCAGAAAATGAGAAAACCGTATGCTGGAATTTGCAAGGTGCCCTCCTGCGAGAGCAAATGAGCCTCGCCTTGCTTTGTTTTTACCCTTCACCAAGTGAAATAAACGTTCCTCCTTAACAAGTCCTCCTGACATCCCTTTTTCTCTCTGCAAAAGAGGAATATGGACTTGATTTGTACAAGCTCTGCTATTCCAGAAATGTGCTTCATCCAAACGAGGAGAGAAGGAGAAAGGAAGCAAGAAATTTGTACTGTTTAGTAAACAGGCAGTTTCTAGGTGGATACAAGACACTGGTCACAATTTACTGTCCCCTCCCTCCTCACACCCCCCTTCCTCTGAAATTTGCCTGGGTGGCAGGAGGCGGCAGCGGAAGGGATGAGAACAGCTACTGCTTGCAATGGAAAAGGTCTGATCGCTTTCTGCACATCTTAACGTGACAACACCCTGAAAACACTCAGGGAAGAGAGCGCAGTATTTTTCAGTAAAATCACTGCGTGCTGGCATCTCCTTTCTGCAGAAACACCACCTCTCCTCATCTCTGGTATTCTTGTCTCCCTGAGAGCATAAAGGAAAGAGGGGAAGGGAGAGGAGGAGCCTGGCCGACCACCTCCTTCTTGGAGCACCGTCCTCCAAGCAGAAGCCAGGTGACAAAATATGCTCTCAAGGAACTTCTGAAGAGCTCCCCATCACCTACAAATGACTCCCCAGAAGAAATCAGTCCTGGATGCCAGGGTGATAGCCGTTCTTAAGAGCACTTTCTTTCCATCCGTACCTGGTGAGAACAGTGCTGCTTTTTCTGCGCCAACCTCAGGAGTGTAATTCGGGGTTTTGGCACCACAGTAGCAGACCACCGTGCTGCGCTTTAAGTGGGTTCATTTTAAACCGTTTAGCACAGGGCAGAATGTAATAATCACACCGACAGCATCTTCGATACTCCATCCCTATAATGGCTGATGATTGCCTTCTCCTTTCATGCAGTTTATCTGGCTGATCTGGCACACCACATACCTTAAGAGGACCCAGAGAATGCTCTCCTCCGCAAGAGGTGGTGCTGCTGTTGCAATCAGTGGAGGTGATTGCAACATCTTGAACAAACATCTCCTGTTATCCCAACAGCTTTGCATGCTAGGACAGTTTTTTATTATTACTATTATTATTATTTAAGGCTGCTCTCCTCTGCTCTAGGATGTCAGCATGAAAAGTAAGCCCTTGTGGTTTCAAAGAAGTCTTTCGAAGTGTGGGAATAAGCTGATATGGCCATGTCTGCTTGGATACATAGACAGTGAGAAGCTCCAGGTCTCAGAGGCCCCTTATTCATCTTAATGACTTACTAACTTGGCAGCTTAGTGGTACTAGTAACTAACAGCTCCAAATGTCAGCTTTCTTAACTAGCTCACTGTAGATCAAAGCATGCATGAAAGGGGAAAGATGATGAAGATTTTTCGGTGTCTTCTCTAACATTTATTTGGCAAGTGGCTCTTGGGAGAACAGCACCGCTTAGACTCTGTCTCAATCTGCTTCCCAAAGCCTGAACTCAAAGGGAAAAGTAGAGCAAAGCAGGGCATCCAACTTTCAGGGAGCTAGAATGCACGCCTAGCGGCCAGAAAATATATTTATATTTACTAAATTTACAGAAAGTGCAAAAAGTAATTTGCTTAAACGGGAAGAATCTGCGCTGTTTTATCACTGCTAACATCTTGAAGGACTACTGCATACTTTGGGCATAAGGATTTAAACACTAACTTACCTAATTTTGATATTTCCTAGGTTCCTTTTTAAGACAAAAATAATTATTCTCAAACCTGGCAGGCAGAGAATTCTTGTTTTCCTCTGTGAAGATGTTTACATTTGATCTGCGCATTTGCCCATTTCAACCCAGAAAAGCAGTGGGCTTCATGAGAAAAACAATGAACATAAAAATATTTATGCCTTCTCTTTAGCCACTCCTTATGGGACCAGCTTCTTTTATTAAATGCTGCAGCTGGATCAGGGTCTTGGTGGCTGTTTTTCCCTCTGAAAGGTGTGTTACTCCAATTCCCATGAACACAAACCTCTGAGAGGAGTATTTGTATTGAAAATACCCAAATGAATATAACAAACTGATCAAAGCAACAGGGGTTTGGAATACCAAGCACAAATAACAACATTTGCATTCCTCTAATTTGAAAGTGGCCAAATAATTTCAACTGTTGTATGGTTGAATGTATAAAACTCCTGAACCTGACCTGCAGACTGCTGAACTGTTATCCGTAATATATTTCATTCTTGTTAGGCAATACAGTCATAAGGACTTCAAACACAGACTTACAGAGCTAACTAAAAGTGATAGTAATGTATTAAGTAACTGCAGCAGTCCAAAGAAAAGAAACCCAGCATCTTTCCTTAGCTAACACTATTCTGCCCTTGAAGTCATTAAAAGAAAGGAAAGAGAGTGAGGGAGAGAAATTCAAGCCTAGCTTTGCAGCCCAACCCAAACACACCTGCCTTTGGTTTCAGCAGAGCGAAAAGATACACAGTACATCACAGGGATGGGAGCAACCACTCCAGCGCAGATACCGCCCGCCCCAAAGGACACAATTGCAAGTACACGTTATCGCTGCTAGGAACTCACAACATTCACTATGTTCTTCTTCGAGGAATTCTGGATTATCCTTTAGCATGAAGATTTTTCAGAAACTGCTGGATTGCTCACAGGTCCTCACTGGCTTTCCTCTTTCAAATAAAGTAAGATAGAGCTGCAAAAAAAAAAAAAAAAAAAAAAAGCAAAACAAAGTAAGGAAGGAAAGGAAGGAATAAAAAGATGAAAGTCCACAGAGCTATTTAGCAAATGAACAATTGATTCCTACATCTCCTTGAAGCAAATGCATTTTTAATGAGCTCCCAGGATGGAGATTCCAGTACAGAGTGAATGTACGTCAAACACTGATCTAGGAAAGAAAGAGTAATTTGCTCTGTGCTTCTTATTACCAACAACTAAAACCCAGTTCAGAGTTGCTGAGGCAGATACATAATTAAAATAGTTCGTAGATACTTCTGTTGCCATAACAAGAGGAAGAAAAAACTACTCGGGGTTGTAGTTTTGAAAAGTGTCTGCAAACAAAGCCCAGGGCATGCAGAGAGATCCACACAGGAAGACTTTTGTTCTCAGTGAACTCCTCTAAGGGGAGGCAAACATCTATCTATTTCTGTGGTTATCTGTGATATTGCAACAGAGGAGTACTGAAATGAAAAATACACATGCACGCACATACTTGCTATCCCTCAGTAGGAAGTATTTTTCACATCTGAGATTTTTAACGTCGTGCCATTCTTTCATACTTATTTTTTGACAGAATTTCTTTGTGGACCAACTCTTAATTTTTTTGACCTACTGTACACGGTATCAGACTATCCTCAGCCTTTTTACTGCAGTCTGGGAAAACTGCTGTGCTTCATTTTTATGTGAATCCCACACAGAAAAATAGAGTGTATTTCCACAGGGCCCAAATTGAACATTTTTTCCTTCAGCCAGGTTGCCATGGTCTACTTGGGCTTCCTAAATTCTTAGTTTCACTTTGTGCCACAAACCTTTCCTGTCTCCTTGACGTACAGCTCCTCAAACATTTCACACATAACTTCAGGATTCAGGCACATGGATCCCATCCTACCAGCACTATGGTGGGATCCAGGTCCCTGAACCAAAAACATGTGCAGGACAAAAATCTACACCTGAGACAGTGCAAGCTCTCTTTACTTTCAGTGGAGGAAACTAGGCAATCTAGAAAATGATTAATTTGACCTATCTTAAGCATCTGCTTTAGGACAGAATGAATCACTCTCTAGAAAGGTCTGCTTCTCTCCCTCCATAAAGTGAGTCTAGACAACTGAGCTCAGATTAGATGGCTACAGATGAATGCAGATGAATCTCACCCTACGTGAAGGCAGGAAACAAGTCAGACAGACGGACAAGAGCAGTTCATGGGCGAAGAGCAGAGGGAAGGCAATGCAATGGTAACTATTAAAAAAAGTTTACAGCCCTGAGACAGTCTGTTTTAGCTGAACATACAAAGCAACAACGACAAAACCTTCCAAAACCCAAACCAGTATTTGCCCAGCTGATCCAGGTGTAAGACTACTCCTGGATGTACTGGCTGAGGCTAAGCCCTCCCAGAGCAGCATCCATGGTGTCCAGCTGGCTGCGACTCTCCAAGGCATGCTGGCAGTGATGATGGTGACCACTAGTCTCAGTTACATGTGTCTTTGTCCTCTCCCCGAGGCACTGTGGCAATGCAAGGTACCTGTTACAATAGTCCTCCCAGCTTAAGAAACTCTGAGCTGGAAGTACAGCTCCTGTGTGACAGAGGCACTGCAACCTCAAGATCCTTCACACACCCAGGCCCTCGGCCACACTTCCAGGAGTTTGGCCAACAGCTTCTCTCCTCTGCTAAAATGAGACTCTGCTGCTTATCTAACAGAGCAGCACACCATCAGACATGATCTCACAAGTTTTTTAACTTCAGAAAGCAGACCAAAAAGAGAAAAAATGCCCAAACCCATTTTTATGTCAACCCTCAAAATTTTGCTTAACCTGAAACAATTTATTTTCAAGCCATTTATTTTTTCTTTAAATTATGTAATCTCAAGATTGGAAAAAAAAACAACCCAAAGAAGCTCAAAATACTCAAAACATTTTGTTTCTAAATTGTTAACATTTGTTGCATGTTTAATTTTGTTATTAATTCTTATTGTTATTAATTATAACAATTACATGTTGTTAAATTTTGTTTCTAAGTGTTAAAATGAAACATTTCAGCATTTTCAAAGTTATTGTTGTTTTTTCCCCTCAATAATTTGGCAATCCAAAAATCTCCTAAAAATTCCACTTTTAAATCTTCATCTTTCTCATTCAACATTCAGGGGAACCTGAAAATGGACTGCAAGAAAATATTTCACGTTTCTGCCAAAATTAGAGTTTCCATTTATTTTCAGTAAGAGAAGGGAAGTTTCACGCGCACCTTGTCTCCCATACCAAATTTTGCAGCTCCTGCTTGCAGGGACTCCTCTGAGCCTCCCTGGAGAGTCAGCTGTGTCTAACACCGGGCTGAAACCCACTGCACTCAGTGAAAGTCCTTCCACTAACTTCAGCAGGCAGGATTTCAAGTTAAAGGCAGCTCCCATTGCCTCTAGCGGGGCTCCGACCACTGAAACAGGAGCAAGCGTTGTGTGCTAACTACGCAGTTATCTCGCCATCAGTCTGGAATTTGTCTTGCAGACCCCTGCCAGCGGGTGGACACGGGAACAAGTCACAAGCAGCATCTGTGCGACACACTGCAGCGGTGCTCTGTGGCAGATACCCTTCTCCCTGCGCTCCTATTTCGCAGGAAAGATGGCATGAAACGAGGTAGCCTACCCCTCAGGGAAAAAAGGGTGAGAGACCTTGTATTTACCACAGGGTGCCTTTGCACCATGCACACAGACAATCATTACGGAGCAGATGATGCACTTATTTAAAAATAAGCACACACACGCCCCAAAAGGGGGCTTATAAGAAAGATGGGAACAGACTTTTGAGCAGGGCCTGCTGTGATAGGAGAAGGGATAACAGTTTTAAACTAAAAGAGGGTAGATTTAGACTAGATCTAAGGAAGAAATTTCTCACTAGGAGGGTGGTGAAACACTGGCACAGATTGCCCAGAGAGGTAGTAGATGCCCCATCCCTGGAAACATTCAAGGTCAGGTTGGACGGGGCTCTGAGCAACCTGGTCTAGTTGAAGATGTCCCTGCTCGTTGCAGGGGGGTTGGACTAGATGGCCTTTAAAGGTCCCTCCCAACCCAAACCATTCTGTGATTCTATGAAATCCACAAGCTAGTTTAATCTGCTACAGCTTGCTCACTTGACCTTACCTGTAGGTATTTCTTTCCACAAGGGCCAAGGCACATCTGCCTGCAAATGTTCCCAGACATTTTTATGCTTAAGATTTAAAGAAAGGATAGCACAAACTTCAGGATGCACAGGGAGATATGCTGCTTCCTAAAGCACAATCCTCGCCTGAAGAGCACAGCACTCATTCCCTAATTGGGACGATCTTTTTACTATGCATATCTGACGGGCTGCGATGACATGCTCTTCTTGGCATGTGTGAGAGAGTCATAACTTGGAGGGACCATCAAGGAAGGCCAGTTTGCAGTACAACTAGGTTTTAACCAGGCTTTGCAACTGAAGTTGCAACATGATCAATGAATCATTATCACATACACAGTTACCCATCGCATCTCGGCTAAAAATAGGAAGTGTTACACAAGGAAGCTGTTTTTCATGGTTCCACAGCATTATGGTTATTCAAACATCACAGCAGAGCCCTGCCTTTGAGTGCTAAAAAGGACATCGAGTTGACAGATTAGAAGTGTAATTGAGAGATGAACAGACCTCATATCAAAGAACATGCAGGTACTTCTTGGGAGCATTTAGATACTAAAATTGGACCCCAGGGCAATCAACAAATAAGAACCATAGTACAAGTGAGCGAACTGCAAATTGGCAAAACTGAAAACCAGAAGTTGGCTCTGTGCAATACCCTGTATTTATTTCCAAGAAAAGGTCATGCTCTCCATCTTTGAAGAGCAGGCAGTGAGAGATCACTGTTTTTCTAGTCCTTTCCTGCAGGTTTTTAATTGCCATTCCTTGCTCTCTTGCATCATGTAATTCGGTTTTCCTAATTTACAAATCAGCATAAGCTAATAAAACTGTTTAAGAGATAGCAGTGTTGTTCCCAAGTTGTTTCGTTGTTCACTATTATCCCACAACTAAATCCTTCAACTCAAATAAAACTGTAATTCATTTCCTCCTTTATTCTCCCTCTGCATGAAATAGTTTTAGACAGGTTCAATCCTGCCCCAACGCAAATGGGAAAGGCAAGGTTGTATCTTCCTGGAGCATGTGCGATTTCAATTACCTGATGTGCATATCATCTGTCATGTCAGAAAACACTTCTAAATGACTTTCAACAGGTTTAGCTGATTTTATACATATAGAGAAGATTCTAATGGAAATAAAAAAAAACCGAAAACAACACACCCCAAAACACAGACCAGCCAAGAATTAATTATCTTTTAGATATGAAGTTAACAAAAGCTTCTTTACACCAGCCATGCCAAACTTTACCCATCTGAAAATCTCCTGACATTTTGTCTAAGGTACAAAGGCTGCTCCTTATGGGGCTGAGTCATCTTTACATTAGTTGTTCTGCTACTGTAAGAAAGACTTAGATCACAATTATGCCTACTTTAAGGCTACGGTGAAAGAATATCACCTTAGCACAAAAGAGGTTTAATTTGCATAAAACAGGCAGGCATCACTCTGATTTCTGTTTAGCATCCATTCCTCATCTGAAGCGTGATTCTCCACAGCTTTGTCACGTAAACAAGCACTTCCCATGGCTTTGCATGTGGTCAATAGCGAAATGCCCAACTTCACAAGGTGTTACATCCACTTTGTGCAGGGTGAATAACTGTATCTGGGTGTAAGGGAATAGTAAATCAAGCACTTTGCATATCCTGCAAGTCCTAAACCAGAAAAACAGCAAGCAGATCATGGGGTTCAGACAAGGAAGCAATCCATCCTGCCCCACAATTTTTAGTAGGGGGAAGAAGATACACGTTACCTTCCCCAGCTCTGTGAACACATGCCCCAGCCCGGCACATCCTTCCTCTGTGAGTGGCATTTCCGGTGCAAGCACTTACTCACTGGGAGAATGAAGTGCTGCAGGAGGGGAACATCTGTCTGCAAACAGCAGACAGACAGGACCAGCACATGGGGCTGAAGGGGCAAGGCTGCAGCTCACACCCTCCAGTGCAGGAGCCACTACTGAAGATGACCGCTGATGCTGCACGACTAACATTAACTGTTAGTCATCTAGAAATCAGTATCCCAAGATTTAATCTTGAAGAAACTTATTCATCATTTCATCCACAGCAGGTATTTTTCCCAACTTAAGGCTCAGGTAAACCACCCTGGTTTTAGCACCAACCTATGCAAGCATACTGGGAATGGGCTTTCTCAGCTCTACTCACTGGACATCAGTCCTTCAAAACCTGTTATCTGGAAACCACGGAAGCCACTTTGCTCCCAGAGCAGTCCCTGCTGCTCTTGTTACCCACTCCCTCACCCTGACACCTTCGAACAAGCGATCAGAAACTAGAGGTGGTTCATCACCTCAGGGGCAGTTGTAAATATGAAAATATGCACGCCAGCTCAAACTTACACTCTCCATCTACACAATGCCTAATGACAATACAAATACAAGTCTGACTAGGACCTCCAAGACATCACCTTTACACAAATAACAGCAATTACCACCATAGTTGTTATTTGTACTTCAGTAATACCCAGGTTTTCCAACAAGACTTGATATCAAACTATGCTTAGCCCTGTGCTTAGTCTCAAAGCTCTACGATATTTTCTCCATGAAGAGAGTGCAGCGTAAGGTATTAAAAGAGCAAGTAAAGAGGTGGGCAGTGGGTGCAATGCACAATGCCATCAGGTGAAAAGAAAACTAAAAGGAGCATGTCTAGGTTGTTTTGTCCGAGAAGCAATAGTACAAAACTGGAAGAAGAAAAATACTTCCTATCAGATGTCAATGACTATTTTTAATGAAAATCCATCATCCCATTAACATGAGCACCCCCTATTTGCCACTTTCTCATGGCTATCAAAGCAGGAAGAGCAGGAGGGAGGAGCGGGGTTTTCAACATTGATTTACATTTCTCTTAGCATGCCAACTATCTTCATTCTCACACAGAGGTTTTAAGTAAAAACAATCCTATTGCCTGCATGTTTGTAACACAGTCATTCCTACAGGTCTTCTGAGCAGAAGAAATTGGAAGAAGAGTGCAAGTGGTCCATAATAATTCAGGCTCAGAGCCAGTAATGTTGAACAGATACAAGCAATAAAAATAACCACTCTGGATGCTTCTGTTGCATGACATAAATATTTCTCTTTTTTTCTTTTGTGGAAGCTATTATGCAAAAAATGCAGCTCAGCCCTGAGTTGAGACAATGAGCCTCCTGCACGTTTGAAGAACTGCAGCACCCTTGTAACTTGTTACAGATGAGAACAAGCTCAAGGGCTAGGCCTTCTTTAAACGTACAGACATCTCGCAGATGATGGCCACAGCTCTCCCGCAAACAGATGGTGGTGAAGGGGGAATCCAGACGCTGTGAGTCCCAAAGCGCAGCAGCTCCAAAACCAACAGCTGAGGTTCTGTTTATTTGCAGTATTTTAACAAGCCAACGAGAAACCACCTGAAGAAGAGACCTCTGTGGGTTTTAGCAGCAACAAATACCAGCAGAAAGCCTTGACCTCTGGCATCAGTGGTGGTCCCAGCAGATGCCCACCGTACCAATTCTATGGTGCCAGTAAGATTTTTGCCTCACTGGGCTCAGCCGCAGGCCCCCGCAGCTCCTCGACTGCCTACTTACACAAAACTTTCAGGGAGCAGCTTCCCTGTAGCCTCTCCCCGTGGAGTAGGTTGGGTTGAGGAGGACCCAAGTAACACGAGCCGCCAGGCCGGGTACACACAGGCGGGCGCAGGCACAAACAATGCCACCACGTGAGCCTCGCTTCCTTAGGAAACCAGCCCAGAACCCACCCTTAACCTTCTCCCCGCTTCCAGCGTGGCCACGTCTTCCGCGCCGCTGATGCAACGCCAAACACAGCGCTGGAAAACAAAGGCACTATTGACTAACTTTTTTGCAGGATTAAGATGACTATGCTAGCTTACAACAAGGATTTCAACGATTTCGACACCGAGCGCTAAGTAACAGGAACACGGCTTGGCAATAAATCCAGAGATTACCTGTTGAAACATTAATGGCAAACATCTTTTGATGTGGGCTGCTTTATGTGGTGCAAAGCCAGCACTGTAATTATGCATTTCCTTTCTATGAATCTAGTACTTAAAAGTAATGTATTACTTAAGGGGGAGGGGTGTGTGCACACACGTATGTGTGTGTATGTGCATGTGCGTGCATGTGTGTGCGTGTTACAGGAAATACTCTACAGCTGAGCCTGCGACTTACCAGCGTAGCTGCACGTAGTAAATCTGCAGCGGGGGACCTCAGCCGTTTCATTCATCGTGCACCAAGCAGAGGGCTAAAACAATTGCCACACTACAGACAAATGCCAGCCTGAGTCATACCAGCCGGAGCGCAAACATGTTTGCTGTTGGGTGAGTCAGAATAGCACATCTTGAATTCACAAACCTTCCTATAAATAATAGTTTCCATAATTGCTGCATTTCTTTAATACAATACAATTTTAAGTGTGATGCCGAATCTATAAAAGCTTTCCTGACTACGAAGAAAATGTTTTTCTCCTCTTCCCTTTTGTTCTTGATTACATGCACCTACCTAGTAGTAGGCTGTCTACGGTGACTGAAGTAGTAACTGCATCAATTCATACTTAGCAAAACCCAAACATAGCTCAAAATGCATGACAAATGAGATACCCAAAAATAAAGAAGAAAAAAAAAAAGGAGGGAGAGAATTCAACCCAAGCCATAGAACGTTTTGCTTACTGTATATACTTTCCATATCAGTGCTTCTTTGATGCTCTCATTCTGATATGCTTTAGCACGTTCAGCATTCAAAGAAAAGGAACATCACCCTGGCATGGGACACAGATCAGCTGAGAAAAGGGGTGAGAAATGCCGGGGAAGTGGCAAGAGAGGCTGTGGCAGGGAGGGACCGGGCCTGCCACCGTGCTCGATAGCGTACGTACGCACAGCAAAAGCACGGTCCCCGTCTCACGGAGCGCTCAGACGCAATACAGTATACGGTGATCATCCTTCCCCGAGAATAAGAATATACCTGGTGACAAAATTAATGCACTGTAATAATTGGTAACGATTATCCATGACTGTCTTTAATTCAGGAAAGCATCTGAATCAGAAGTCATGCAAGTGCCTTTTGAAATAGGGCTGTACTTAAGCATATGACCAAATTTGTTCAGGAGACGGCTGATAAAGATGTGTGATGCCTCTGCGAGTAAGGAAAAAAACCTTCTGAATTTGTGTAAGGTTGGGGGGTGTCTTTCTAACCTGATTTTCAGTTAGGAATTTATTCTCATCTTACACGAAGGGGAATTCATACACATACAAATCTACTTACATCAAATCAAGAGTCTTGCTTTCTCCTAATTGTTTTGTGGAATAACCACTCAGAAGTTCATTTCTGTTACCTTTCTCAGCAAAATAAAAGGCCTTTTAGAAAAATTTTATTGCTAAAACAATGAAATTCTCCTGGGAACGACTTCGTTATAGAAATGAAGTGACAGCTTCTTTTATCCAGCCAAGCAGCAAGTCTGTGCTTATAAAAGGCATTCTGTGCACAAAGTACAGTGAGTGGGAGGACATGAAAATGCTATTTTTAATCCAGATTTCGGCGTTCCTGCCATACAGATCTCCTCGAATACTAACAGCAACAACAATCATTATTGTAATCTTTATTAATTATAATAAATAATGCCAAAAAAGGAGTATCCTCTTAAAGGTGAGTGGCATGCAAGAAAGAAAATTGTAGTTAAGAACTTGTAAGATTTAGGGACAAATGTAAGGTTCTTTCCAATAAACTGGCATTGTGCCATGAATCTTGCAGGATTTGAGACTTACCCCCTAAATTTTACACTGTAATTTAAAAAAAAAAAAAAAAAAAGAGGCAATAAATTATAATTATGTGCAACATATGCTGCATCTCTACAATTTCTTTTCTTCCAGCAATTGGTATTTGCAGAAACACCACTAAACGGGAACTTAACTATGGAGCTGATGCTGTCACTACATTGGGGTAAGTGACCATGACAGCTTTTAGACCTGGGGAGGTCTAAGCAAACCCTGAGAAAATCCAGGGCCAAGCGACGTTTTCAAAAGCAATGAGAACTTGGGTAGGAGGCAGACTTTGGCTCAAAGCATAAAAAAAGACATTGGAAAGATCCTTCTCTGCTTCGCTGACCTTTGGACCTGTTCCTCAGGACACTGTCACGGAGCAAAGACAGGGAATTAATGCATACAGAGACAGTGTGGGCCAAATCCTTCCACCCCACTGGGAATATAGACCAGGCTCACTGAAGCCGGTGTAATTATCTGAGGGCAGAAGTTAGTCCTGATAATCGAAAGATTGTTATTCCGTTGTGCCATCACCTACTAGTGGTAATTAGGACAAGCCTTTGCATTTCACACCTAATAAAAATTAAGGAGAATGAGCAAGCAGTAACAAAACGCATGGGAGGCACACGCACGGTGAGGTGCAACGCAAAACCTGCTGGTGCGATCGCGCTTGGAGTAACCCCACTGCTGGAAAGGCCCCGTTTCACGGGAAATTAGAGTGAGCTGGAGAAATCACACGCGCCGTCTCTCCCTCTCTTACACTCCGCAGCTATAATGCAGAAAGACGTCAGAGTCTGGCACCGACTCACGTTTCAAACTTCGGAGCATCCCCCAAACGCGCACTCGCACAAACCCACCCCGCACGCTCCCTTTCTGGAGCTGCTGCCACGGGGTGCCAACCCCGGCCAAGTGATTTTCCCCTCCAGGCTTTTAGACCACATTGTTGGCAATGCAAAAACGCTCAGCAGCAGCAGCACAAAACGTGCAGGAACCAGCACCCTGGGCATGCTACCGCTCCAGTGAAAATTCAGCCATGTAAGTACTTGGGTACGATCTGTTTCCAAAAGCTATCATTTAAGGACCATTCGGGGCACACTTGGAGGCACTTCTACTCTCTCACCCTCCTACAAGACGAATTTTCATGCCATTAACGTTTATTTGCCTTTTATACAGTAAAATTTAAATCTATTAAAATATAAAGTTCCAATTTGATATTTTGATCACCTCCATCTGCTTCATGGGAAACGTATGGTGGTAACAGAGAAAAAAAAATACATTAGGACTGGAATAAGTTAGGCCTGTTTTCCTTTTTTGTCCATTGCTTGCTGCCAAACATGCTTGCTGCTGGTCACTTGTCTAGCTCACTGCCAGTGAATGCTCAGCTGGGCACGTCACCAATGTTTAATCCTCAATAAAATTAAATCACAATAATACTTAGCACTCATTTAGGGCTTTACATATTACAAACACTGTAAAAAAAATAATTAACTGCACACTTCATAACACTCCTGCAAGGTGAGTATTATTATTCATACCTTATGCAAAGGACAATTTCACTGGAGATGGGATAATTGACCTGCCGAAAGCTATGCAACACAGGTGCTCCTGTTTCCTGGTTCTCTCCTTATTCAGTATCTGTATTAAAGAGATACAGAAGTATACCATATACTTCTGTATACAGAAGTGTTGCATTTCTTTAATACAATGCAATTTTAAGTGTGATGCCGAACTATAAAGGCTTTCCTGACTATGAAGAAAATGTTTTTCTCCTCTTCCCTTTTGTTCTTGATTACATGTACCTACCTAGTAGTAGGCTGTCTACGGTGACTGAAGTAGTAACTGCATCAATTCATACTTAGCAAAACCCAAACATGGCTCAAAATATGTGACAAATGAGATACCAGTTTCAGCCGTTCCTGAAATTTAGAGAGAGTTTGAGTACTGCCTTCATTTCTGTCTCTTTCTGCTGCTGAAGGAGGGAGCAGGTCTCTGTACCGGCGGGTACGGGTTGCACGTGGGTGGTGTGAGTGTGGTCCCTGGTTGCACTGGCTTGCGGTGGGACCAGAATTGACTGGAGCCACAGCACTCCCGTTTCTACCTCCCTGCAGCAAGCAGGGATTAGCTGCAGAGAAGAATGTGGTCTGCAGGAACATTATGAGCCCTTTTCACAAAAGACAACCAGGTTTCGGTCTCTGCAGATGCCTTCTAGTACCACAGAGAGGACTGCAGAGGACTCAGCAGCGTACTCAGTATACCACACACCTCTCCTCATACTCCCCTTCCCCTCAACCGCAAAAAAGGGTAAGACTGAACAAATAAAGATTTGATCCAGGATAAACAGTGGCAGGGCAGGAGCAGTGCCCACTGCCTGCTCTTGCAGGCTGCAGCCACCCCTGCCAACCTCTGGGCTTGCCTGCAGCCACCGCTGCTGCTAGTGTGTCAGATCGACCTGAATTTTTTAATCACCTCTTTGAGGTGAAAACCCTCATGTCACAGGCTGGACAACAGAGCAATGTAGTCAGAGATCCTGTTACACCACCAGCTGTTCATCCTGCACTGCTGCCAATAGCCACAAGTGTAGGTGGGACCCAACTGCATTTACTACGTCAGAAATCACAGGTTTTCTACCTGTAGAAGATCTATACCCTTATATGCAGTGACACGATTAAAGCAGAAACCTTACCTGCTAGCAGTGTGGATGTAATTATCCCAGTTTAAAAAAGGGCTTTTACTGGCAAAGCTCATCCCAGTTCGGAAACCAAGTAAGCCTTACCTTTGATCAAAGCAGTTAAACTGGCAAAGCACTTGAACATGTTCATCAGCTCCCAAGCAAAGACAAGGCTTAAGTAGAGGGGTTTATCTCACCTAACCCCTCACTTTTCACGACATTTGGTTGGATCAGGGCCAATTTAGTGTAACCAGATCCTCAGCCCTAACTGCAGATTTTGATTGCCCTGAAGCGCTAGGCTCAAGCCAAAGCCTCTTTAGCTATCCCACCTAAGAGTGCCATCAGCCCTGCAGATCAGCAGATGAGCTCCGCAGTTTAAGTGGATTAGCTGCGCTGAACAACTCTGCTACATCCAGTTGTCATGTCGGCAGCACTTGAGCTTCCGTTGGCAATGATCTAATGTTCAGATCATTGCTGCAGAGGACATGAGCTGGGTTAAGGACAAACCTGAACCGTCCCGAGGCCCTGGAAGAAAAAACAGGCTTCCAGCTCGGGCTTGGTGGGCATCCCAAGGGGCTCAGTGAGCCAGAAGTGTCCACCAAGATTGCCCCTTCCCACACCCTCTCTGGCACCAAGGTTTGGCTTTCGGCTACAGTGTGCGACTAGGATGAAAAACATCAGCCTGACACACCACGCACCACCTTGTCATGGCTTCTTACTCAAAATCCTCAGCAGCGGCACACAGCAGCAACAGGATGGCCTCCTGGTCCCACCTATCTAGCCAGCTGTCGTAGTCTGGGAGGAACAGCCCCGCCACGTCTTAGCAGCTACAAAAATTGGTTCCAGCAAAGTTCTCCCAGAAAGCAATGAATCGCAATTTCCCAGGCACACCGTATCCTTCCCTCAGCCACTCCTCCCAAAGGCAGCAGGCGGAAGTGCCACATGACATAATCGGTGTGAAGTTGTAACAGCGTGGGAGAATGTGGCGATTCATGGAAAATGTCATCAACCAAAAGGCAATTAGCGAGTCTAAATGCAGAGGCAGAAGGGAGTGGTTTCCTAACAAAACAAGGCTTGTTAAAAAAATAAAATAAAATAAAATAAAATAA